>NW_027553327.1:2982500-3282500 GCF_045843805.1 Urocitellus parryii
TCACGATCCTTTTGCCTAAGTCTCCCGAGCCATAGGATTACCTATGCATTAACCCCAGCTTACAGGAAAGAGAACAGAGGTATCCATAAACTGCTCTAAAAATGACCCAGGAAGCAGTAGCAGCGCCCCAACCCTGGGGACTTTTCTAGTTTGAATGGCGATAATCAGTAGTTTTCAATTTTTTAAAAATTGTGCCCGGCTGGTTCATAGCAGAGGTGAAGATTTTCCTGGAGTCACAAGATAGTTTATTCCTCTGGTCTTGGTACCAGGGTGAGTCCCTTACTGTCTCTGAGCTTCCTGGTCCTCATCTGTGAAATGGAACAGTGTTGGTATCCCTTTAACCCACATCTATGAATGTTCTATATGAACAGAAAGTGGTAAGCAGATGGTTTGGGGAATAAGCTCAGATCCACACAGAACCTTCAGGTCCAGCTGCAGGTGGGAACACCCCTTCCTCATTGCACCCCCATCCAATAAGTGTCCTGTGTCAAATTTGGAGAAGGTTAGAAACCTCCGTGACAGGCACACTGAACAACCCAGGAAACCCTGAAGTCAGAAAAGCATGAAAAGAAGCTGGACGTTTGTAATCCCAATGGCTCGGGAGGCTGAGGAAGGAGAGTTGTGAGTTCAAAGCCAGCACTCAGCAACTTAGTGAGTCCCTAAGCAACTCCATGAGATCCTGCCTCTAAATAAAATATAAAAAGACATTAAATGAATCAGACATAACTGACGTTCACGTATGAATGCACCACCAGGGAAACTCCTCATCATGTACAACCACACGAATGGAGTCCTAATTAGAATAAGTTATACTCCATATAAGCATAATATGCCAAAATTCACTCTACTGTCATGGATATCTAAAAAGAACAAATAAAAGAACTGGGATGTGGCTGAGTGGTTAAGAGCCCCTGGGTTCAATGCCTGGTACAAAAAAAAAAAAGGAGAGCGTGAAAAGAATTTTCCTCCCTCTTTAATACTCTTTAATACTAGCCTTGAGAGGGTTCTGTGGGGTGGCACTTGAGCATACTTGAGAAAGCTGCAAGCTGGAGTTACAGGTTGGAGGACCCTGGTTAGTGCTCTAACCTCTCTGCCCTCCTAACTGCATGAGTTAGAACTAAGGTCTGCCCTTGTCTGGCCCTAAGAGTCCTAGAGTAGAATTGGGGGATATGCGTGGAATTACAGGATCTAGGAGAAAGATGGAGCAGGGAATCCACCCACTTAAGGCACCCTTCCACCCACGCAGACACCCAATCATGGCCCAGGGGAGCAGAGCCAGGGGGAACAGGATCAAGGGGGAGCAGCACCGAGAGGGAGTGGAGCACAGAGGGGAGCAGGGCCCAGGGGCGCAGGGCCCAGGTGGGAGCAGGTTAAGAGGGAACATGGCCCAGAGGTGTAGGGCCGGGGGGGGTGGTGGGGAGCAGGACACAGGGGATTAAGGCCCAGGGACTAGGGCCAGGGGGACCAGGGCCAGGGGGAACAGGGCCCGGTGAGCAGGGCCCATGAGGAGCAAGACCAGGGGAGCAGGGCCTAAGGGAAGAAGGGTCCATGGGGAGTAGGGCACAGGGAAGCAGGGCCCGGGAGAAGCGTGGCCCAGGGGAACAGGGATAGGGGAAGCAGTGCCCAGGAGAGCAGGGCCAGGGCGAGCAGGGCCAGGGGATTAGGGCCAGGAGGAACAGGGCCCATGGGGAGCAGGAGCAGGGGAAGCAGGACCAGGGGAAGCAGGACACGGGTTGCTGGGCATAGGGCTGCAGGGCCAGGGGGAGAAATACTCAGGGGGAGTAGAGCCCAGGGTAGCAGGGACAGGGCGAGCAGATTGCAGAGGAGCAGAGTCCAGGGGAGCAGAACCAGAGGGAGTAGAGCCAGGGATACAAGGGCCAGGGGGAGCAGGATCAGAGGAGAAGGGCCCAGGAAGAGCAGTACCAAGGGGAGCAGGGCCTGGGTAAGCAGGCCCAGGAGAAACAGGAAAAGGGGGAGCAGTGCCAGGGGGAACAGGGCCCTGGAGAAGGAGAGTAAGGGGTTAAGGACCTGGGGGGGCCCAGGGAGAGAAGGGACCAGGGGGAGCAGGGCTCAGAACAGCAGGGCTCAGCAGGAGCAGGGCCCAGTAGAGCAGGTCCAGGAGAAGCAGGCCCAGGAGAGCAGGGCCCAAGGGAGAAGGGCCTGAGGGAGCAAGGCCCAGGAAAACAGGACCAGAGGGAGCAGGGCCTAGGTGAGCAGGGCCCAGGGGAGCAGGGCTAAGGGGAACAGAGCCAGAGGGTGCAGGGCCAAATGGACCAGGGTCCAGTGAAGCAGGACCAGAAGGAGCAGGGTCAAAGGAGAGCAGGGCACAGATGGGGTACAGCCTAGGGGGAAGCAGGGCCAACGGGGGCAGAGCCAGGAGTATCAGGGCCTAGGGGGAGCAGGACCAGAGGGAGCATGGCCTAGGGGAGCTGGGCCAGGGTATAGCATGGCCCAGGGA
Organism: Urocitellus parryii; assembly: GCF_045843805.1. NCBI lineage: Eukaryota > Metazoa > Chordata > Mammalia > Rodentia > Sciuridae > Urocitellus > Urocitellus parryii. The sequence goes on from NW_027553327.1 coordinate 2,984,959, forward strand.
GCAGGGCCCAGGGGAGCAGGGCCAGGGGGAGCCAGACACAGGAGTAACAGGCCCCAGGGAGTAAGGCCAGGGATAGAAGGTCCCAGGGGAGCAGGGCCCAGGGGAGCAGAGCTAGGGGGAGCAGTGCCTAGGAATGCAGAACCAGAGGGAGCAGAGGCCAGGGAGAGCAGGGCCCATGGGAGCAATGCCATGGGAGCAGCGCCCAGGGAAGCAGGACCTGAGGGAGCAGGCCCCAGGGGGGAACAGGGCCCAGGGGAGCAGGGACAGGGGGAACAGGGCCAGGGGAACAGGGCCAGAGGGAGCAGGGTGCTATGAAGCAGTACCAGGGGGAGCACGACCCAGAGTGTGCAGGGCCCAGGGGGATTGGAGCTCAAGGAGGAGCAGGGCCCAGGAAAGCAGGGCCAGAGTGGAGCAGGGCCCAGTGGAGCAGGGCTAGAGGGAGTAGGGCCTAGGGGAGCAGAGCCCATAGGAGCAGGGCCAGGGGGATCAGGACTTAGGGGTTGCAGTGCCCAGGGGAGCAGGGCCAGGGGTAGCAGGTCCCAGAGGAGCAGAGTTATGGGGAGCACTGTCCAGGAAAGCAGGACCAGAGGGAGCAGGGCCAAGGGATGATGGGCCCATGGGTGCAGGGCCATGGGTAGCAGGAAAAGGTGAAGCAGTGCCCAAGGATAGCAGGTCCAGGGGATTAGGGCCAGGGGAGCAGAGCCAATGGGGAGCAATGCCATGGGGAGAGGTTTCCAGGAAAGCAGGACCAGAGGGAGCACAGCCCTGGGGAGAACATGGCAAGGGGTTGCAGGGCCAGCGGGAGAGGGGTCAGGGGAAGCAAAACCAGGGGGAGCAGATCCAAGGGGGAGCTGGGCCCAGGGAGAGCTTAGCCCAGGGAGGAGCAGGGCTCAGGGGAGCAAGGCCAGGAGGAGCATGGCCCAGGGGAGCAGGGCCTGGGGAGCAGTGCGCAGGAAAGCAGGACCATGGGGAGCAGGACCAGGTGTAGTAGGGCCCACGGAGATCAGGACCAGGGGATTAGGGCCAGGGGTAGCAGTGCCCAGGAAAGGAGGACCAAAGTGAGCAAGGCCTAGGGGAGCAGGGACCAGCGGAGCAGGGCCAGGTGAAGCAAGACACAAGGGAAAAAGGGCCCAGGGGAGCAGGGCCAGGGAAAGCAGGTCCCAGGGGAGCAGGTTCCAGGGGGAACAGTGCCAGAAAAGCAGGACCAGAGGGAGCAGGGCCCATGGGAACCGGGCCCAGGGGAGCAGGGCCCAGGGGAACATGGCCAGTGGGAGCAGGGTCAGAGTGAGCAGGGCCACAGGGAGCAGGGCCTGGGGAAGCAGGACCAGGGGGACAAAGCCAATGGGGAGCAGTATCCAGGGAGAGCTGAGCCCAGGGAGGAGCATGGCCCAGGGGAATAGCACCAGGAAGAGCAGGGCCCAAGGGACGCAGGACCAGAGGGAGTAAGGCCCAGGGGAGCAAGGCAGGGGGGAGTAGGGCCCAGGCGGAGTAGGGTCTATGGAAGCAGGGCCCAGCAGGAGCAGAACCAGGGGGAGAGGGCCCAGGGGAGCAGGACTGGAGGGAGTAGGGCCCAGGGGAGCAAGGGCAGGGTGAGTGGGGCCAGCAGATCATGGCCATTGGGAGTATGGCACAGGGGAGCAGGGGTTGGGGGAGCAGGGTCCAGGGAAGCAGGACTCAGGGGATCAGAACCAGGGGGAACAGGGCCAAGGGGGAGCAGGGCCAAGGGTGAGGAGAGCCCAGGGGGAGCAGAGCCCAGGGTGAAGCAGGGCCCGTGGAAGCATGGCAAGGAGGAGCAGAGCCCAGAGGGAGCAGGATCATAGGGAGCATGGCCAAGGGGAGCAGGGCCAGGGGTAGCAGGACACAGGGGAAGCAGGGCAAGGGGGAGCAGGGTCCAGGGAAGCAGGACTCAGGGGATCAGGACCAGGGGGAACAGGGCCAAGGGGGAGCAGGGCCCAGGGTGAGCAGAGCCCAGGGGGAGCAGAGCCCAGGGTGAAGCAGGGAACGGGGAAGCATGGCAAGGAGGAGCGGAGCCCAGAGGGAGCAGGATCATAGGGAGCATGGCCCAGGGGAGCAGGACCAGGGGTAGCAGGACACAGGGGAAGCAGGGCAAGGGGATGCAGGGCCATGGGGAGCACGTCCTAGAGGAGTAGGGCCCAGGGGAGCAGAGCCAGGGAGAAAAAGGCTAGGGGGAGCAGGGCAAGGTAGAGAAGGGCCCAAGGAGAGCGGAACCAGGTGGGTGCAGTGCCCGGGGGAGCATGCCCAGGGGAAGTAGGGCAAGGGGATGAAGGGCCAGGGGTAGCAGGGCCCAGGAGAAAGTGGGACAGGGGAAGAAGGGCCTGGGGGAGCAGGGCCCATGGGGAGCAAGTCCATGGGGAGCAGGGCTCTGGGAAAGAAGGGCCCAGCGGTATTAGGGCCCAGGAATACAGGGCCAGGGGGAACAGTGCCAGGGGGAGAAAGGCCAAGGAAAGCAAAGCAAAGGGAATCAGGACCAGGAGGAGCAGTGCTGAGGGGGAGCTGGGCCCAGTGGGAGGGGAGCCCAGGGGGAGCAGAACCAGAGGGAGGAAGTCCTGTGGGAGCAGGTCCAGGGGGGAGCACGATGAGAGGGAGCAGGGCCTGGAGGAGAGGGACCAGGGAATCAGGGCCAGGGGAGCTCTGCCAGCGGATTAGGTCTAGAGGAAGCCAGCCCAGGGAAGCAAGACCAGGTGGAGCAGGACCCAGGTGGAGCAGGGCCCAGGGGGAGTGGGGCCCAGGGAAATCAGGGCCCAGGGGAGCAGAACCAGGGAGAGCAGGGCCCAGGGGTAGAGGATTGGGGGAAGTTGGTCCCAGGCGAGCAGGGCCAGGTGGAACAGGGTCCAGGGAGAGCAGGACTGGGGGAGCAGGGCCCAGAGAAAGGAGGATCAGGGGGAGCAGGGCCCAGCAGATCAGGACTAGGGGGAGCAGAGCCCACAAGGAGTAGGGCCAGGTGGAGCAGAAGTAGGGAAGCAGGGCCTATTGGGAGAAGGACCAGGAGGAGCAAGGCCCAGGGGAACAGGATCAGAGGGTGCAGGGTCAGGGGGAAGAGGGCCATGGGGAGCAGGACCAGAGGGAGCTGGGCCTGGAAAACCAGGAACATGGAGAGCAGGGCCAAGGGGGAGCAGGACTCAGGGGGAGCAGAGCCCATGGGGGAGCGGAGCCCAGGTTGGAGCAGGGCCCACAGAGCAGGGCCATGAGGAGCAGGGCACATGAGAAGCAGGGATCAGGGGTAGCAGGACCCGGGGTAGCACCACCCATGTGGAGAAAGCCCATGGGGAACAGGGACCACGGGGAGGAGGCCTTAGGGGGAGCAGGGCCCAGGCGTGTAGGACCAGGGGAAGCAGGAACCAGGAGAGCAGAAACCTGGGGAGCAGGGTCAGGGGGAGCAAGGCCAAGGATTATTGCCAGAAAGAGCAGGGCCATGGGGAGCAGGACCAAGTAGAGCAGGGCCCAAGGAGAGCAGGACCATGAGATCAGGGCCAGGAGCATCAGGACACATGGGGAGCAGTGACAGGGGGATCAGGGACCAAGAAATCAGGACCAGAGGGAGCAGGGCGTAGGGGAGCAGGCCCCATGGGAGGAGGCTTAGAGGGAACACGGCCAGGGAGAGTGAGGTCTAGTGGGACCAGGGCCCAGGAGGAGCAGAACCAAGTGTAGCAGGGCCCAGGGGAGCAAGACTTGAGGGAGTAGGGCCCAGGGGAGCAGTGCCAGTGGAGCAGTGCTAGGGGGGAGCAGGACAAGGTGGAAAAGGACCAAGAGATAGGAGGATCAAGGGGAGCAGGGCCCAGATGAGCAGGGCTAGGGGGAGCAGAGCCAACAGGGAGTAGGGCCAGGGGAGCAGGGCCCATGGGGAGCAGGGCCAGGGGGATTGGGAATAGGGGGAAACGGGCCAAGGGGAGAAGGGCTCAGGGACAGCAATACCATTGGGATAAGATCCAGGGGAAGCATGGCCCAGGGAAGCAGGGCCCAGGGGAGCAGGGCCAGGGGGAGCAGGTCCACAGGGAGCAGGGCAGAGGGAAGCAGGACTAGAAGGACTAAGGTCAAGGGGGAGCAGGGCCTAGGGAAATTGGAGCCCAGGGTGGAGCAGCGCCTAGGGGAACAGGGCCCATGGGGAGCAGGAAACCTGGGGTACAGGGCACAGGAGAGCAGGGCCAGAGGGAGCAGGACACATGGGGTGCAGGGCCAGGGGAGCATGGCCAGGTGGAGCAGGACATATGGGAAACAGGGCCCAGGGGAGCATGGCCCAGGGGAGCAGGTCCCAGAAGAGCAGGGCCCAGGGGAGCAGAGCCAGGGGGAGCAGAGCCAGGGAGAAGAGTGCCAACGTGAGCAGTGCCAGGGGGATAATGGCCCAGGAAGAGATGTACCATGGGGAGCAGGCTCAGAGGAAACAGGGTAAGAGGGAGCAGGGCCAGGGGGAGCAGTTAACAGCGGGAGAAGGGCCCAGGGAACAGGGCCCAAGGCGAGCAAGACCGGAGGAGCAGGGCCCAGGCAGAGAAGGGCCCAGGGTAGGAGTCTTGAGGTTTCCCAAGCAGAAAGGATAGTGATAGTAACGTGGAATAGTGAAAGGAAAAAATCCCAGTCTCTGGTTGGGGCCGTCCCATGGCTCTCCCTACCTGAGTTAAAGCCTGGGGCCCTCAGATCAGAACAATTAGGACAACACCCAGACAGTGAGACAGTATGAAGTTAGAAGCTTTGCTTAAACTTGGTACAGCAGTGAACAAGTGCTAATTGGAGTTATTAGGAACATCCCGTGGTGACCTTAAGTTGGACACCTACTACGTGTCCCTCCCTCTTGAAGTGGTGAGAGATTCCTGGTCCACACATTTGACCAGCTCATGGCCCCAGGAGAGGCACAGATGCAGTGACCCCCACCTATCAACCCCAGTCCATGGTATCACCAGAACCACTGTTGGCCTACTGGCCAGGAAGGAAACTGTAGAGGGCAGGTAGCAAGAGGGGTCTCCACAAGATGTGGTCCATAGCTTCCCGGGAGCTGCCTACTTGCAAGGCACCATGCTCCAATCTTCTGGGCCAGGGAGCATGCCCTGTGTACCCCATCTCTTATAAATTTTCTACTAGGAAACTGATCTGGTCGAAATTCAGGCCCCAAGAGGAAAGGGGCGGTCCCAGGCCACCCCACATCTGTTTGGATTTTCCGATTCAGATGCTCTGCTCGGCAACTGTTCTTCCCCAGGCGCCCCTCCCCCACACCTGAGAAGCCCATCTCCAGCGGAAACCGACTGTCGCGTGAGATCAAGGGGGACGACCCGCAGATGTTCCGCTGGGAATGGGCTCCAAAGAGGCTGCTGCAATGGCAGATCAGAGACCTGGTTACTAAGTTTGGGGTGGTGTGTGGGGGGTACCCTCCATTACAGCCACTGGATTTCCAACCTCTACCAAAGTAGAGTTTAAAGAGAACTTCAGCAGCCAGAGCAAGCAGAGGCAACAGGAAATTCAGAGCTGCCGAGATTAGATCCTATGTGATTTATAAGCTCTTGTCTACACAGGCAATTAGTACCATGTGGTTACTTCAGAAACTCCACTTGCGGTCCAACATCACATATGATTTTCTGTTCTAATTTTCTGAAAGAATACCTTGAGTTTTCACTGCTTGCCGTGTGTAAACCCCATGGAGACATCACCAGCTTTCTTTGGGGTCATTGCTACTCCTAGAAAGAAGCATAGGACCATTGCAATATTAATATAAATTAATCATTTACAATTAATTACAGGTAGCCAGAGCCATTGCCTAATAATTTATTCCAATATGTGATAAGTGTAGCTATTAAGTGTTCTCCCTCCCACAAATGATAAGTAATTGTGGCAAAGGAGTTAATTTGATTGTGGTAATCATTTCACAGTGTATACCTATATCAAATCATGTTGTATACTTTTTATTTTATCAATTTTTACCTCAATAAAGTTGGCAAAGAAAAGAAGATTTTTTTTGTTGTTGTTGTTGTTCTGGTCTTGGTTTTCATCAGTTTTACTGATTTTTCCTAAAAAAGACTTGTCCTTTAGAAGTTTATAATTTTGGTTTTTTATTTCAGTACTGGGGATTGAATCAGGAGCAATTTACCACTGAGCCTCATTCCCAACCCTTTTTAGTTTTTATTTTGAGACAGGGTCTCACTAAATTGCTTAGGGCCTCACTAAGTTGCCAAGGCTGGGTTTGAACTGTGATCCTCCTGCCTCAGCCTCCTGGGTTGCTGGGATGACAGGCCTGTGCCACCGCACCTGGCATCAGTTAGTGTTTCTGGAGGTTCTCCTCATCCCTGTCCTCTCTCTGTCCCTTCTCCCCACCAGTTATACATACGTGTATATGGAGATCTCTGCACTGGGTCCCGTGACCCAGATGCAGGCCCTGGTGTCTTCATCCATCAGAAGACCCCTCTGGTGTCCAGGCGGGATCTTATCCCCCTTTCTCTTAGGGCCAGTGCTCCTGGGTCTCAATTGGACACCTGGAATACTTACCGGTTTCTTCCTCTCTGGAAGGTGCTGAATCCTGACTTTCATACCTTCAACACCACCAGACCTGTTCTAGTTTTCTGGGGCTGTCAGTGATCACAGACTAGGTGGCTTACATAAAGAGAAATAAGTCCTCTCACATTTCCGGAGGCCAGAAGTCTGAAATCATGGCCCTGGCAGGTATGCGGCCTCTAAAACTCCAGGGAAGACTCTCTCTTTGCTTCTTCCAAACTGGCTTCTGGGTGACCCCAGGCATTTTTTGACCTGTGGCTGCACCCCTCAAGCCTCTGCCTCCATTGTCACATGATGTGACAACCAACCGGTGTATTTAGAGAATACTCAGAATTTAGGATGATATCATCTCAAAATGTTTACTTATTAAATATACAAATTAGATCACTTTCTGAGGATCTGGGAAGAAAAGAGTCTCTGGGGACACTATTCAACTCACAAGGAGGCCATTGTTGGTATTTTCCCAGCTTTCACGGTTATTCTTAGGGTAAGGTTCGCTCTGATGTTTCTTCATGGATGGGAACAGGAGTCATCCATGGCATGTCCTTGATTCCAGGCTTGTGTCTCCAGACCCGTGGAGACTGTCTCAGGTGTGTTGGTTTTGAACACCCAGTTGTTGAGGGGTGTGCCTCTTAGATTATTCTTGTGTTTAGAAAGAGGGATGTGCCTCTCTGCTTGCCTTTCCTCTCTGTATAAATGGCCACTGGAGCGTGGATACTTTTGAGATGGTGAAACGGGACTTGGGAGACAGTGAGACCTGTTAGGGCTAAGTGGAGGTCCAGTCACCCTCTTCCTATATAGGTATAGAAACCTGAATATTAGGCACATACAAGGACAGACTGCATGAATAAGCCCCAAGTGTCACCTTTGCATGCTGAGGTCTCAGCAAGAGGAGTTGTGTGTCTAAGGGTTTGTTTTTCAAAGTGAGCTTTTGAATAACAAAGTGTGAACACTGCATTTTTCTTATGTGGGCCTCAAAATCTGGGTTGTAAATACTATTTTTCATCCATTTAATAACTGAGGAAGGTGAGACAAAGGGAAATTAATTCATGTCCAACCTATCTCTGCATAGCTGCTCTTACTTAAGCTCTGTTAGTTCTATTATTATTATTATTATTATTATTATTATTATTATTATTATTATTTTGGTACCAGAGATTGAACTCACAGGCTCTTAACCACTGAGCCACATCCCCAGCCTTTTTTATATTTCATTAGTTAGGGTTAGGGTTAGGGTTAGGGTTAAGTTAGTTGCTTAGAGCCTCACTAAGTTGCTGAGGCTGGCTTTGAACTTGCAAACTTCCTGTCTTAGTATCAAGCCACTGGGATTATAGCAGTGTGCCACTGTGCCCAGCTAGTTCATTTATGCTTTTAGTAAAACCATCAAGGGCAAACTGTGAGGACGTGAACTCTTAATGGAATAGAAGAAACATTTTGCAGCTTTTCCTATAATTTCCAGCTTGCAGAAGTGTGGCGAGAATACTACGAGGAGCCACACCCCTTCACCTAGATTCACAAAGCGTTTACATTTCCTCCCATTTGATTATTTTCTCTCTCTCATTCATTTCAAAATAAGTTGGAGACATCATGCCCCTTGAGCCCCAAATACTTCAGTGAGAACAAGAATACTCCTTACATAACCTCTATGAAATTATTAAAATTAGGAAATCTGCTATTGAAACACTACTATCTAATCAAGAGTTTGTATTCAAATTCCATTCATTTTCCCTCTAATGTTCTTTGTAACCTAACCCAGGATCCAACCCAGGAGCGTGCATGGCATTTAGTTGTCCTGTCTTGTTAGTTTCTTTATTCTGAAGTGGCTCCTCAGCCCTCCTGTCTGATGTCCCTTGGGATTAGTTCCAGGGGACACCTCACGCTCATTGCATCCTATCAACTGGCACAGGGCTTCCATTTGCCCCGTCCCTGCTGATGTTGAATTTCATCCCTTGATGAAGGTGGGATCTCTCAGACTTCCTACGACAATTTACTCCAATTCCCTTTGTGGTTAGTAAGTATTTCTGTGGGGCTTTGAGATGATATAAAATGCCTTTCCTAAACCCAGCTTGTGTGCTTATGTGTTCATTCTCTCTCTCTCTCTCTCTCTCTCTCTCTTTCTCTCCTGTTGTCTTACCTGGACCACTTCTCATTTGGTGAAGCCCATCTCCAATGAACTTCCTGAGGAAGGATGCCTGTGAGGATTGGAGTTTGAGATTTGGCCTATCTGTCCCCCTCATTCCTGAACTGCCAGATTAGCTATAGAATTCTGGGTTGGAAATTGTTTTTGCAGCCATTGCGTTATAACTCCAGCACCCAACGGTCCTACCCAGTTGATATCACTCTAAATCTTAAAAATCTGAACTATTTTTTTCTTCTTTGAAATATTTTGATTTTTTTTAACTGTGTGTGGGTGCCTTTTCCCCCTGTTCACTGTGCCGGGTGCTCCCTGCCTGTTCATTCTGGGGGATGGTGCCTCTCGGTGGTGACATTTGTGGGTCTTCTTTCTTTGGTAGCTCCTTCCTCTCCACATTGTCTCCCTGAACCCGTTTTGTTGGATGTTGGCTTCTGTGTTGACTGATTTTCTCATCTCTCTCCTCTCGTTTTTCTCCATCATTGTCTCCTATTTCCCGTGGGGTGATTTTCCAACTGTTTTCCAACCAGACTATCAAAGTGTTCATTTCAGCTCATGCATCTTTGTATTCCAGGAATGTGCCTTGCTGGTTGCGCTGTCTTTGCCTCCACGTTCCGTCGTCGTTTCTGCACGGGTAGATTCTCCTGGGGATTCTTGTTGTCGTTGTTGAAGTTTTCTTCTGCTGACATTCGCCTTTCTTTCCTGTTTTTTATTTCCTACCTCACATTAGAGACCACCTCACATTAGAATGCCAGAAAAAATGTCCATCACAAGACGTTGGAGGGTGGTATCTAAATGAGGGTTAACAGAACAAACAGAAACCAAAACAAACAAATGGAAAAGGGGAGACCTTGGGCACAGATGGGAAGGAGCTGGCCAGAAGCCCGTGGTGTTTGGTGGGACCTGCTGTGGCTGAGCTTCTCTGCAGGGCCACTGGAAAGTGGTTGGGATTTCCTTATTGGGGCTTCAACTCTTATTCTCTGTAAGTCTTCTTACTGAGGGCTTTTAGTTTCTCTAGTTCCCCCAGTTTTTTGATTGGAGAAAAGACATCTTACTTCCAGGGCTGGGAGCTGAGTGGGGCTATTCAGCAGTGAATGTTCAGCTGATTCTCTTTTGCACACAGGGTCTTACTCCTGGCTCTCATTGTGCTTCTCTCCCTGAGTTCAGGGCCTCTGGAAATGAAAGAATTGGAGGCAAAATCATATAGGGGAAAAAAAGGAAAATAAAAAGATTGCTTTAAAATGATCTGCAAAGGTCTGGGGAGGTAGTTTATTTGTAGAGCACTTGCCCAGCAGGCATGAGGCCCTGGGTTCAATCCTCAGTACTGCAAAACCAAACCACACACACACACACACACACACACACACACCCCTCTGCAAAAATTTCAGATTCAGAAGGAGTAAATCATGAAATAAAAGTTCAACAGAGGGGCTGGGGTTGTGGCTCAGTGACAGAGCCTCAGCACCACATAAAAATAAACAAAATAAAGATATTGTATCTTTGTATAACTAAAAAATATTTTAAAAATTACAACAGACGCTGGGATGTGGCTTAGTGATAGAGCACTTGCCTAGTATATGTGAGGCTCTGGGTTCAATCTCCAACACTACATTAAATAATAATAATAATAAAATAAACTGGGTGCAGTGGCCCACGCCTGTAATCCCAGTGGCTCAGGAGACTGAGGCAGGAGGATTGAGAGTTGAAAGCCGGCCTCAGCAATGGTGAGGCACTAAGCAACTCAGTGAGACCCTGTCTCTAAAAAAATACAAGAGAGAGCTGGGGATGTGGCTCAGTGGTAGAGTGTCCCTGAGTTTAATCCTGGGAAAAAAAGAAGGAGAAGGAGAAGGAGAAGGAGAAGGAGAAGGAGAAGGAGAAGGAGAAGGAGAAGAAGAAGAAGAAGAAGAAGAAGAAGAAGAAGAAGAAGAAGAAGAAGAAGAAGAAAATTGGGTATTTAATTGAAAAAGTAGGTATTTAAATGAAAAATAAGTCCACAAAATTACCAAGGCTGGTGAGTTTACAGTTAAACTGTGTCTGGTTGAGAAACAGCCAATATGACTGTCATATTCACAAAGGCTCCGGCAAATCTCCGGGCAGCAGCGTTGCCAACGCCTGGGGTGCAGGTTTTGTTAGGCAGTTAGTTAGCTCTCAGCAAGTGAAAAAGCTTTCCTTTATTTTGGTGACTCTCATTTGTCTCAGGACGGTGAGCTCATTCCCCTTTCCGAGCCCCTTCCCTTCCTCTGTCTCTTCTTTCCTTTGCTTTTTCTTTCTGATTAGAGTATGCATGGTTTCCATCCCACTTTGCCTCTAGAGTTCCACCCAGTGGTTAAGTTTCTGGCCCTAAGGCACATATTAAACCAGGAGATGGTTTTGATACAATATTAATTGAACATTTTGTTTTATTTGTTCAGTTTTTGTTTATTTTGGTGTAAAAAAGATATTAATGATAATGATGATTGTAATAAAACGTTCCTGTTCATGTTAACAAAATTAGTCCTGTGGCAGTGAGACTGAGACTTGGCTCCTGTCTGGAAGCTCTACCTGCACTTGCCTGAAGAATGCATTATTATCAGCTCATCTCCTGAAAGCAGGAGCAAGAACAATGGTCTCCACCTGTTAAGCCCATGGTACCTATAACTGTAAGGCCTCTTCTTTCTCAGGCTTGCCAACGCCCGGTGACTCTGTGGGCTACCTAGAGCTGCAGTGATCTTGGGGCTGGTCTGGGCCGGGACCACCAAGAGGCTCACCCACATATGACAGGACCCCTGGTGGAGGCTGAGCTGCCTCTGAAGAAGTGCCCTGGGGTCCAGAAGGCACTAGGGGTTCTAGTCCTGAGATCCAGGCTCTGGAGTCAGGCAGAAGTGAAACAGAACCAAAGGGCAGCTCTAAAGCATTGGGTGCCAGGGGTGTCCAGAAGGTTTGGAAGCTGATGGCTGCCCTTTCTCTCCTCATGGCCAACAGTCTCTTCTTTCCCTGGGGCTCCTCCATATGGACTCTTCAGCAGGGTCACTGAACTTGTGGCAGCTCAGAGTTCCCAGAAGTGTGAAAGCAGATGCTGCCGGGGCTTCCTAGTCCTGGAGCTGGGGGAGCGTCACTTCTGAACATTCTGTGGTTAAACACTCACAGGCCAGGCCAGATTCAAGAGCTGAGGAACTTGGTATCTTCTGATGTGGGAACAAAGAAGACCTTGGAATCGTTTTCACTCTACCACACTAAACAACAAAATCTGAGTTCCTCATCACTGCCATAACAAATCACCCCAAATGGAGTGGCTTAAAACACAGAAGTTTATTCTCTCATTGTTCAAAATGGAGTTATCCCCTCCAAAGACTCTAGGAGAGAATGCCTCCTTGCCTCTTACAACTTTGGTGACTCTAGGACTCCGCTGGCTTGGATAGCTCTTGTCTCTAGACAAGAGACAAAATCTCTGTATCACTGGCCTCCTTCCCACTCCCTCTTTATCTCCTTCCTCCCACACTTTTTAATTTTTTCCTTAGAAAGACACCAGTCATTGAATTTAGGACCCACCTAATTCCAGGATGATCTCACCTCAAAATCCTTAACTTGAGGGCTGAGGATGCAGCTCAGTGCTTAGTGTGCATGCCCCTGAGTTCAGTCCCCAGCACCACAAAACAAAGACACACAGCAAAACAAAAAGGCCCTCAAAAACAACAAAACAAAGTAAAACAAAAACCTAAGCTTAATTACTTCTACAAAGACCCGATTTCCATGTAAGTTCACATTCACAGGTACTGGGTGTGGGTTAGAGAAATACAATTCAATGCACCAAAGCAGACATAACCCTGTGTTTATCCTGCTGGGAATATGTTGTCCTATCTGGATCATTGGGTTTGTGTTTTCAATTAGTTCTAGAAAACTCAGTCATTCTCTTTAAAAATATTGCCTCTATTTTTTTTCCCTTCTCCATTCATCCCTGTTGGGTTCCCAGACATATATCAAGGCAGGAGTAGACTTTTTCTGTAAAAGGCCAGAGGGTAAATATTTTATTGAATTTGAAGGATACACAGTCTCTACGGATTCAAATCAACTCAGTTATAGTGTGAAAGAAGCCAGAGGCAATATATAAACAAACAAGTGTGGTTGTATTCTAATAAAACTATTTAAAGAATCAATTGGCCAAGTAGGCATAACCCAGGGACGTTAGGCCAACCTCTCTACTAGACCTTCTCATTCTAGTTTTTATATCCTTTGTACTTTGTCACATTTTCATCTCTTTATTTCTCTGCTGCATTCTGGATAATTTCTTCAGATTTATCGTCCAGTTCATTAATTCTCTCTTTGATTGCAATCTACTGTTTATCTGATCCATTGAGCTTTCTAAAAATTTGATATTTAAAGTAATAAGTTTTAGAAGTTCCATTTTTTCCCTCCTGATTCAATCTAATCATGCCTGACAGTTTCTTGTTGCCTACCCGTCTTTATAAGTGTATTCTCTCTTCTCTAAGCATTTTGTACTTACCTCTTCTGCATGTTGTTGCAAATATAGAAACACCTGTAATCCTTGGGGATCTAAGGCTGTTGACTCTTGTTTCTGTTAGCTCTAATTAGCAGTGACTTGCCTTTCCATTTATTTGTCAATTTTTCTTTGTGAAGTTATCAGTACAGTAGGTTTTATTTGTAGGATTCTGGCAGGACCAACTTAGACAAACTATGATTCCAAAGAGACTCTACCTCTGTTTTCACCAGTAGCTAGAGGAACTCCCTCTCCTCTATGAAAGATCACCTCGGAATCCCCCAAGTAAGAGTCTCAGATTCAGGTTCGCAAGGGACCATGTCTCAGGACAACTCTCCCTGCTCTCAGTGACTCCCACCCCATCTCCCTGCCCCTCAGCCTCTTCCTTCTCATCCAGCCTCTGCCATCTTAGGTGATTCCTGCTCTACTTCTGGAGTTACTAGTGACTCCCTTCCTCCCCTGGACACCCCTGCCCTTTGAGGCTCAGCTTTCCTCTGTCCATCTGTGTCTATTTCACGGCATCCCCAGAGCCCTCTTCAGCTGCAGAGATGCGTCTTGTTTGAGATAGTGTTGCTTTGGAGCTAGCCGGTTCTCCAGCTGCTGGTTTCTCATGATGGGGAAGTAGAAGCTATCACCCACAGTTCTTTGGGGAACTTACCTTCACACGGATGCACATGCTTATGTGTTTCACTTTCAACATGTTGGTTTTCCTGTGAAGTTAGAATCACATAGACCCTCTCCAGGTATGAAACTCGACTGTGGCTTGTTATTCCTCTCCACCCTCAGCAGCACCTCCTTGTCCCATCTGCGGCAGTATCTCAGGTCACACTCACCTCATTCTTGGAAATCACTGGGAGAAGAGTACAAACAGAGCCATGCTTACAGTGCGACTGTATCCAGCAATATTAACATTTCTACCATGGGCAAATTCAAAGGGAGGGTTTGTAGAATTTGAGGTTTTAACTTAGTTGGCTTTTCAAGGTCAGCAGGGGAGGAGTATGGGGGATTACGACAGTCCCTTCTCCCCTGAAGTCACACTTCATAGTCACAGACTTGTACACCTGGGGAAAAGCCTATGATTATTCTTGGTTTTATTAACATTAAAAGTCGAGAGAACACGGTGCAAAACCCTCTTACACATGACCCCCTGCTGAAAAAGCAAACAACCTACTGTCCACTCACATGTGTTTCAGTCTCTGAGCAGAGCTTTCCTCCGCCCGCTGCCATGAGGAGCTAGTTTTCTGTGGTGTGATTTATGAGCCTGCCACAGGTGGATTGCAAATGGAGCTCTGTCAGTTTCTCCCCAGCTCTGGCAAGGCTGGGACTGCTGGACCCAAAGGAGCCGAGATGAGCCAGGGGAGGCAGGAGAGGCTGGGTGTGTGGGTCACAGCTCCAGGTGCCTGGAGCGCACAGCCCGTCCTGGTCTTGCATGAGCCCGCCTTTCCACCCAGCAACACTGGACTGTTCCATTCTGTTTCTCTCAGGGAAGAAATAGCACATGTTGACATGAAGATTGACTGTCGGTCCCTCCTGGGTCCCAGAAGTCATCAGAAGTGGAAACATTAGGCTTCTCCCTGCTAAAGCTTCTCCACAGAATTGTTGGGTGGTGAAGTCAGAGTTTCACTGGATTCTTTTTTTCCTCCTTCGTTGCAGTACACTTCAGCCAGGAGAGCAGGGAGAGTCTAGTAGGTGGAAAAAAGGCTTCTCAAAAATATGACCCACCCTGATCCCTGGAGACTGAGGAGGCAGACTTATTTGGAAAACAGAAGTTGTCAAGGTGATTAAGTGGAATCTTGAGGTGAGGAGATTCTGGACTCTCTGAGTGCCCCTTAAGTGCCACCATATGTGTCTTGATAAGGAATGAGGCAGAGGCTCAGGTAAGGTGAATGCGGAGGCAGAGACTGGAGTGATGTGGCCACAAGCCAAGGGATGCCAGGAGCTGCCAGAAGCTGCCAGGAGCTAGAAGAAGAGAGGCAGGCGCCTCCCCAGAGCCTTGCTGGGAATGCAGCTGGACGCCAGACATCTGGCCTCGGCACTGAGAGAGAGAGAGAGTTTATGTTGTTCTAAGTCACCCAGCATGTGGTAGCTTGGTAGAGACTACCACAGAGACCCAGGTGACTCTCTAGCACCAGTCCCAGAAAATCACTGAAGTCATAACCGACAGTATTCAGCCCTCATGGCTCTGCTGAGGCGTGCTCTGAAGGGGCCAGGTCAGCAGTGCCCTAAGAAATGGCCTGCAGGAAAGCATGTGTGTTGACATTGATTTTGGTGGTGTATCCCAGGGAAGTCAGAGTGGGGGGTGTGAACAAGGGAAGGTCAGTGAATACAGGGGAGACTTTTCCCCATGACCACGTCTTCTCAGGATGCCAGGGCTGTATGGTCACAGGTGGGCCAGCCGCTCACTGCTGCCTCCTCCCTGTCTCTCCTGGGTGGGCTTGCCTTCCCACTTCCAGCATCAGCCTGGGTGCCAGGCTGCTGCAGCTGCACCTTCAGAGCCACAGGAGGCTGTGGTGGTGGGAGGACAGGGTCCTCCCTGGGGCCAGTCCAGCTGGGAAGCAGGCAGGTGAGGACGTCAGGGCCACAGAAACTCACCCAGGTGTCCCCGAGGCTCTGATCTGGTGGCTAGGGCCCTCTTCCTCCCACCTGGTATACTCTCAGAGATGGGGGGACTGAAGGCTCATTTTCCCCAAGCACACACCCTGCCAGAGTCCCCCCTACCAAAACTTGTCGGCCATAATTCTGCTGTCAGCCATTCCCTATTCATTTAGTTCTTCCTCCAGTCCCTCTGCTTATCATGCATGGCCATTTAGCTCATCTGCTTCCTGTCTGTCTCTTCATTTACACGACAGCTGTCCTCGGTATCCTTGGGGGATTGGCCCAGGATCCCCTTGGACACTAAAAGCCTCAATGTGCAAGTCCCTGACATAAAATGGCATGGTACACCTGTAATCCCAGAAGATCAGGAGGCAGAGGCAGGAGGAACTCGAGTTCAAAGCCAGCCTCAGCAATTTAGCAAGGCACTAAGCAACTCAGTGAGACCCTGTCTCTAAATAAAATACAAAATAGGGCTGGGATGTGGCTCAGTGGTCCAGTGCCCCTGAGTTCAATCCATGTACAAAAAAAGAAAAAGTGGCATGGTATTTTCATATAACCTTTACACGTTGTTCTACATAATTAAGTCATCACTATTTTGCTTATAAACCTACTACAATGTAAATGCTATGGAAATAGTCATTACACTATATTCTGTAGGGAATAAAGAAACAAATCTTTGCACATATTTGGTACAGATGCAATTCCTCCCCCTAAATATTGTATTCTGCAGTTGGTTGAATCTCAGGACGTAGAACCCACAGACACGAAGGGCCCACTGTAGTCTCTCCATGTTACTTAGCTTGCAGGAACAAACTTGCTGTCTTGTGGGTTTGAGATTTCTCTTATGTTTCTGCATTTGATTAGACACTGCAAAGAGAATTCCCCTTCAGTTATACTGCACAGAGAGAATTGGAAATAAGAAAGAGAAAGAAGGTTCTTTGACAGACAAAATAGGCTCCAGAGACACTTCTTTGACTTGACAAGCAGAAGAAAAGACTTCTTGGCTAGAAGAGACCTGAAGCAGATTTAAAATTGAATTTCCTTGGATGAAGGATGGGTCTGGGTCATGTATATGTAACCCGTGTGTCCACAGTCAAGTTGCAGGGCCCCTCGTGGGGTCTCACGTCTGGTCCGTGAAGCCAAGCATGAGGGGATGGCCTCCTTACCTAGATGAAACACAGAAGCCCCAGGACCCGGGGAGGGCAAGAGCAGACGTGGGCCCCAGCCCTGAGTGGGCTCTGTGGGCCTGGGCTGTGGGACCAACTAGAAGCCAGATCCAGCCAAAACAGGGGTGGGACTTTGCAGGGAGCATCATCAACACCAAGAAAGAGGGCAGCCTGAGTGGGAAGACAGGGAGGGGAGGTTCTGGAATGGACAGTTACTTTTAAAGGTTTTAAATGGGAAATAGCTGGACTTCACCTCCACTTGGCAAGGTTAATACTCCTTCCACCCCAGAAATGTCCTGGAGCACCCATGTAAGTTATAGACAAAAGCAGATGGTCTGTCCCTTCCCCAAACCAAATGTCGGGGGATCTGAACTCACTGCACGAGTGTATTTCTGACCTGTGGAAGTCAGTCCTTCTGAAGGCTCCTGAGTGCCAGAGGATCAAGCAGGCCAGAAACCTGGAGAGGCCCAGGAGAGGCCCTGGGGACACCCGCACACTGGATACCTGGCTTCACAGTGGCCCAGAGAGAGCGCAGGGAAGGGTGAGTACAGAATCCACTACCATGTAAAAGAAGCATCACAGCAGCTGCTGTCCCAGGGGCCAGTGGGTTACAGTTCTGTCCCAAGGCGGCCAGCAGTGAATATGTAATGAGCCACTCTCTCCTCCTCAGTCCAGCATTAATTATATCGGGCACCTTTTCAGTTTCCTCTTGAGTGTCCCCAAAAGTCCTGTGTGTTCAAGACTTGGTCCCTGGGTGGCACTTATATTTGACATTCTCCATCCTATTAATTTCAGCTATTCTGTTTGCTCTTATGGAGAAAAAAAGTGTTGGTTCCTGGAAATCTGACATTGTCTCTGCCATCTTTTTTTCTTAATTTTAATTTTTTTTTGTAGTTGTAGATGGACACAATGACTTTATTTTATTTGTTACTCTTTATGTGGTGCTGAGGATTAAACCCAGTGCCTCTTATATGCTAGGCAAGCGCTCTGCCATTCAGCCCCAGCCCCAGCCCCAGTCTCTGACATCTGTAATTTGCTGTGACTTTGCAAAAGGGGTAAACTCCTTGCAGCCCCACCTCTCCACCAGGAGGAGGTCAGACCTGGCACCTGTGTCAGCCCCAGGGACACCTGGATCGCTGGTGTGAGCCTGTGCAGGGCAGAAGTCTGGTCCTTTCAAACCCTCTGCCTTTCGTAACATGTTCCTTCCCTGGATCTGCACGTTGTCCCCTAGAGCCCTCTTATGATTGCACTCTGAGGGCAGCACCTTATTTTATGTATCTTGTATCTTTCACAACACTCGTACAATTTGGAGCATAACACTGGCGCTCAACGAGTACATGTTTATCAACCCTCCGGCTCCTGGCGCTTGGGACAGACATTCCGAGGTCATTGTCCATGTTTCTCAGTGTCCTCCCACGTCCCCTGCTGTGGTAAGCATCAAAAAGCCCAATGTAGAAGTACATTCAGAGTTGAGAGAGGAGGGGCTGGGTTGTGGCTCAGTGGTAGAGCACTTGCCTAGCACACGGGAGGTGCTGGGTTTGAGCCTCAGCATCACACACAAAAATAAACAAATAAAGTTAAAAAAAAAGAATAGAGAAAGGGAAACTCACAATTGGCATCGTTAGTGTCCCGATTCTTTCGGTGTCATTCATTGCTCCCACATTCCTACACAGGAGCTTCCGGGCCTTGCAAAGTTCTGGTACATGGCTAGGATTCCCCAAGGGAGATGCTCTCCTCCTGTCCTCCCATTCTGGCCTCCTTGTACACATCAATAGCCCACAGTCCATGAGAAGGAGGTACTTCTTTATGCTACCACTGCTGGCACCCTCTGGGAAGGTGGTCCTGCTTGGGCCAAGAGTGCCATCATCAGGCCCACACAGCTGTCTTTGGGGAGCCAGGAAAGGTTATCATCCCTGCAGGAGACAGAGAATGCCTCTCCTGCCTATCCTGACAGCACTGTCACTGGAGCTCTTTCAGAGTTTTTGCTACTGGTATGCTGCAGTAACAAACAGCCCCCAAAATCACAGATACACAACTCAACAGAGGTTTAGTTCTCCTCACCCCTGGACACACATGAAAGATCCAGGACCCAGTGTCCATCAGTATCAAAATACCTAACATAAACAATTTAAGAGAGAAATGATTTATTTTGTCTCCTAGTTTCAGAGGTTTCAGTCCATGGTTGACCAGCTCCATTGATTTGGACCTGAGATGAGGCAGAACATCATGGTGGAAGGAGGTGGTAGAAGAAATTTTGTCAGTTCATGGCATCCAGGAAGGAGAGAAAGACAGTGGAAAAGGTCCAGGGACAAGATATAGTCTCCAAGGGCATGGCCCCGAGACCTGCTTCCTTCAGGGGAATCCCACCTGCCTACAGTTTCTACTACCTCCCAATACTCCATTCAGACTATTAATCTATTAAATGGATTAATCCACTGATGGGGTCAGAACTCTGATGACCCAATCATTTCATAAAAGCCCTGAACATTGCTGCTTTGGGGACCAAATCTTCAACACATGAGACTCTGGGGGAACATTCCAGATTCAAGCCATAACAATCAGGGCAAGCTGGTTTCATAGTGGAGGAGGAAGAAGGAGCCAACAGTGGTGGCCTAACAGAGCTAAGCCTTGTGTAATTGCTACTCCTCAGAAGCACCACGCATCACTTCCACTCACGGTTCATTGGTCAAGGAAGCCATGTGGCAAGTTCACTGCCAACAGGGTAAGGAAGTGTAGCCCTCCGCAGGGAGGGACAGCAAATACCTTAAGGACAGAGCAAGACCTTGAAGACATGCTGCCCATT
Organism: Urocitellus parryii; assembly: GCF_045843805.1. Lineage (NCBI taxonomy): Eukaryota > Metazoa > Chordata > Mammalia > Rodentia > Sciuridae > Urocitellus > Urocitellus parryii. The sequence goes on from NW_027553327.1 coordinate 3,004,620, forward strand.
CTCAGTCTCACAATCTCTGCACCAGCCCAGGAGACTGGGGGGTGGTAGCTGCCTGTGGGGTACTCCCTCCTTGCTGGGTCCCCCCCTGATGTTCCTCCCTTCTGCAAGCCCCTCCACAGGATTCTCCCTTTCAGTCAGTGAAAAAAAAAATGGAGATGGGTGTGAGAATAGCAGCTGGCTCACCAGTTTTAAAAGAAGCCAAACTATGAATTCCAACCTGGAAACTAGTAAAATTCTGCAATTCTAGGAATGGCCTCCCATTCCAAAATGCAAAGGCCCTTGCAGTGTCATTTGACAGGGCAGGGTTTAGCTCCTGTTAGGTGAGTGGGCTCTACATGTCCCCCACCCTCATCTGGGTCCAGTGCTGAGTCTCTGCTTCCACTGGTCAGAGAGGAAACTTCTAGTATGAGGGAGAAGTGCTCAAGGGTGGACATTCAGAGAGTAGGCAATGCAAACCACAGATGTGCTCTGCGGAGGGGGTTGGAGGTTACAACACTCCCAGATGCTGGCCACCTCCCAGTTTGCAGCTGGCAGTGTACCTTCCCAGTCAGAAATATCTAGTACCCCAATTCCTGAGCCTCTCTGAGGTTCTGCAGCAATGACTGAACCCTCTCCCCCTCACTCCAGCGGGAGGGCTCCTCTCTCTTCCTCCTGCTGAGTTAAATATCATCAGTCCATTCCCCTTTCCCCTTTCAAACTGTTGTTATTAATTTTTTCCTGTGTCTGTGCTTCTTCTCCTGGTCTTTTTGTGCTTTTTCTGCCTTTACTGTCATTTGTGTGGGATTTAAGGAGAAGTTAACGCCTGTCTGCTCCAACCACTAGAATGAAGTGCCCCCCAGGGCCACCTAGCTTGATCCCCCTCTCCAGAGGTCTCTCTTCCTCAGGAGGTTTAAAGGCCTGGAGTGTGTCCAGAGGGGCCAGAGCAGGTCCCGAGGGCCCCTGTTTCCCCTGGAGGCCAACCAAAGTGCTAAAGCAACCTGTGCCTAAGTCACCTTCCTTCCTTTCAGAGGAAGCCAGAGAACTACCGAGGCCTGAAGATCCCAGTCTGCAGGAAGCAACCAGGGTGTGGGCGGGGCCAGGCAGAGCAAAGCTGGGGGCGTGGTCAGGGGGGACAGTGTCGTCTCATTGCCACTCAAACAGTGCTACGAGGTTTCATCAATTAAATGGGATTTATCAAATACAAATGGAATTATAAACTATAAAATATCAATTTTCCTTTCTCCCCAGAATATGCCAAAATCACACCTTGTGGTTTTTTGAATCTGAATATTCCGTGTGTGCGCACACTTGCTTAAAGGAAGGGAAGACCATCACTTCTGGAAGACACTGGCGTAAAGCTCCTCCCTACCTCCTTGGCCATTTTCCTTCTGCTTCCTGCTCCTCCTTGAGGTGTGTGTGTGTGTGTGTGTGTGTGTGTGTGTGTGTGTGTGTTGCTGGGATTGAACCCAGGGCCTTGTGCAGGCAAGGCAAGCACTCTACCAACTGAGCTATAGCCCCAGGCCCCTCCTTGAGTTTAGATGCCACTTCCTCCAGGAAGCCATCCGAGACTCCAGGCCAGGGCAGGCACCGCTGAGGCTGTTCCCTGCTCTCAGTGGCCACCCTGTCTTCCACTGGGCCCCAAGTCCCCCGCCATCTCACCAGGCTCTTTCACCGGAGCCTGTGAGCTCTTGGCACCAACCCTGGCAGTGTTTGGGGCCATGCTCAGTGCACAACACCCCGGGAGTGAGCGAAAGAAGGGAAAGGGGAATTCATGGCGCACATCCTGCCTTTCCTAGCCTTCCGTCCCATCTTTCAGGCCATATTCCATTTCTTGTCTTTTTTTTTTTATATTTAATATGTTGTCACAAAAATTTTGCTGAGTCTCTGCCATCTTTTCTCATTTTGCTACTGGGGTAATTTTAGCTCCCAAATAACTCTTTGAGTGAGATATGGCCCAAACCATTAAGTAAAATTAATTGGAGTAATTAAAAGCAAATAAGTTTTTCTGGAAAAAAAAAACCCAGGTTTTACATGCTGGTGGGGACAGCAGGGCTGGGAGCAGCAGCCTGGGGCTTGCTTGCTGACACTCTGTTCCCAGGCTGCTGGGCTGTGGCAGCCGACTGGTGGTTCTCACCGGTAGCTGCTATTAGTGATGGTGACATGTTAATTGAACCTCACTAATTCCAGGTGTGTGGCACACTCCAGGGTCACCCATGCAGGGGCGGTTCATGTGTATTCAATTACGGCCGCGATATGAAGGAATGCTCCATGTCCTGCATTCGAGCGTCAGTTACCACCACTTATGGGGCTGGCTGTGGGCTAAAGCAGCCAGTGCTTGCCCTGCCCTGAGTGTTCTGTTTGGGTTCAAAGCACTGCAAACCACACTGTAAACATGCGTGTGAGAAGCAGGGAGGAGCTGAACCAAGAGGGAAAGGACTCAGGGTTAGTAAATCCACCTCGAAAAAAATCAGGCCATGTGTTCCTGTTTGTTTGCTGATGACCTGCAGAGGGTTTAGGACATGGAACAGCACACCCGAAACCTCAGGGTTCTGAGATATCCCCTCCAGGATCCAACCACCTGCTAGGGGCTGGGGGATGCCAGAGAGACAGTCATCATGGACTAGAACAGCATTACTGCAGGGGGCTAATCCATGACCTGGCATTTTAAGTGTTCGTATTTATCATTTATGTAAAGAAAGTGAAGAAATACATAATTATTTGCAAGTTTGATCCTGAGTTTATTAATCTAAGTTTCTGAAAATTTGGCAATTGAAGCATGAAGTTAATTCACATAAGAACAATTTTTTTTGCCATTAACATAAGAACAATTTTAAAATATAAGATTTTCTGCCTACTCAGCTGCAGCAAACTGCCACCAAGCCTTTTCCCCTTCAGGTTTGTTCAAACACACAAGGCTGCCCAGGAGGCTCCCTTCTGGAGGAATTTCACTTTACTTTCTTCTTCTTCTTTAAAGGCATTTTTCTTAGAAGCCAGGAATGGTTATTATAATTAGTATTTATGATGCCGTCTTCCTTCCTTACAGTCATGGGAATCAATTACCTTTACCCCCCTTTAGCACTGCCCTGTATGGAATACATATCATCTCCCTTTTTCATGGCAACAAAAAGAGTGTTAACATTCTCATCCAAGGTCACCTGACAAATCAGTTCCTATTGGAAATCACAGATGTTCCAGCTCCCTTGTTGCTTAGACAAACAAGCCATGATTTTGCTCTCTGTTTCTTCCTTTTGGGGTGCAGGTAGTCCTCTTGTTGACCTCTGTATCCATTCATCAGCCAGCAAATACTTGCTAAACACCTATTTTACATGTGGAATAAGATTCTTTTGTTGAAAGAACACAGAATAAATTCTGACCTTGAAATGGCACTGAGCTCCTACTAGGAAACACAGAGGTTGTTGGTACAGTTTGATTTAATGCCCATTCCTCATCCTCTCCCCGCATCCTGAATCCTGAAAGTCTTCTCCAAGCACCCTTGCTCACTCATGTGGTCTTTCCCCCAGAATTCAGACATGGACTGTGTAATAAATTAAATAATATACCAAACTGCTGATATTTAACTATTTCCAACTTATGAAATTATCCATTTTACATGGTTTGACTTAATACAAGGCTGACACAGATTTGTAGCTTGTGCGGTTGTTATCTAGCTGCATAATCCATGTTGAGGCTTCTTGGAAACTGCAGGATATGAGTCTAAGGGGTGTGTTTTGTCCAAGTGGCTACCTATTGGTGGATTTAAATTATAATTTACTTGGAAGAGTTCTCAATAAGATCCTTCAAAGGGAGCCAACCATTATCTTTGTGTGGGATGGCAAGTGGAACCTGGTCATCACAAGCACACTGGGCCTGTGTCCCCTTGAACTCTTCTATGGACAAAACTAGAATGAGATCTTTCTTGGGGACCAGCTTACCGGAGAGAGGACAGGCATGTCTGGGGGCAGGGCTGCTGCCTGTCTGACTTGTTCACCTGTGTTTTCCTCACTGCTTGACAGTGAAGCTTCTCTTCGCGCTCATGTCTGCTGCGTTCATTATTAAAATACAGCACAAGGCAAAGAAGAGAAGTGCTCAATCCTCCACCCTTGCTTATTTCCTGGGCTGAAGTTTGAGAGCCCATGAGAGGCTACAGTCCTGGACCCCAAGTGGCTGGACACAGACCTTGCTGGAGCATCAGTCTGGGCTGAGCCGGGGCACAGTTAGGCGAGCTGGCATAAAGGACTAGAGCCTGATACCTCTGTTTTTCTGGTGACTTAGTTTCCAAGGGGACAGCTGGCATGATCATGTCAATGAAGCCGCTTAATGAAATCGACGAATGGACTTATTCAAAGTCCTGGCCTGTCTCTTATGTGGTCTCAATTGAGAAAACGTTTTCCTCCCTGTTCTTTGACTTTCACATCCTTGAATTACCTGTTTTGGCACTGAATCCCTAGAAAACGAGCCTGAGGCAAGGGTCCCACGCAAATACAGAATATGGGAGTTGCAATCCCAGGCGGTGAGAGGGAGGGAACAGAGAACGGAAGGAGCAGGATGGGAAACAGCACAGCGAGCCACATAGGCAGTCGCTGTGCAGAGGTGTTTGTCTCCAGAGGGGCTCCGTGGAGCACCAAGAAAGAGTAGTTCTCTGGGTGGGGAAGAGAGCTTCTCCCTCTGTGTCCATGCCTTCTTTCCTTATAAGGATTCCTGTCACATCTGAATAAGGGCACACCCTATTCCAGGATGACCTCATCTTAACTAATGACATCTGTAACAACCCAGTTTCCAAATAAGGCCGCCTTCACAGGTACTGGGGGTTAAAACTTCAGAGTACCGCTGTGAGCAACACGGTTTTCAACACCAAGCTCAGAAAGGTTTATTTAAAAAGCTCTACACACAGCACCTCAAAGAATCCAAGAAGCTTCCCTGGTTCACAGAATGAGCTGGTGTCTGAGCCTGTTCCCACTCAGCCTGACATGGCTACGCCAGACACATGCTGGGTGCGAAGGGATTCAGGCAGCAAACAGCCGTGGCTGAAACAACGATTTACCCATGGCCGACCACAGCAGAGATGAGAGGAGGATGGACTTGGAGATCCTGGGAGGACAGCACTGGTACCCCCCTAGGTTGAACAGTGGTCATGCTGGCCACAATCCCAGTTCTCAGAGATCAGGGATTGAGGGCAAGCATCAAAGACTTCCCCCTTCAGCCAGCTCCGGGATTCCTGCCTTCAACTGAAATCATAGGTGAATCTGCAGCAAGGCCAGTTCCCAGCTAGCCAGCTGTCCACATACCACCAAACCCTGTCGTGGCCCAGACCAGCTGCTTGAAGGTGTGGGTAAAATCACAAAACAGGTTGGAAGAGGAGACGGTAAGGTGCCATCCTTACCCTGGGAAGACCTCAGGTTCTCAGACTTCTGGAACACATGCAGGACTGTATGGGAAAACCTGGGTCTCCTCACCTGTCCCAGGATCTGACCTGACCCATGGCCACCCTTAGAAGTGGATCACACGCCCCCTGGTGGATGCTTTCAAATACTCCTGGTAGGAAGGACCATCTCGAGGGTGGGTTCTACAGGATGCAGTAGGAGGAGAGGTCAAGACCACTCCAGACAGCTCACCTGAGAGATAAGGTTGGAGGCCCAGAGGAGAAGTGACACCCGCATGCTCACAGAGCTACCAAGGTCACAGTGGGAATTAGTCTCTGTGGCAGGTAGGACGGCACGCCAAGGATAACTTAACACACGGAGCACTGCATTCTTTCCACCTCCTCGTATCTTTAATAGGAAAAAGCCTTAAATAGAATGAGGTGAACATTGTGTGGAGTGTGGGGGTGGAACCCTGAGCCTTGAACACGCTAGGCCATGCCTCACCCTGAGCCACATCCCCAAAAGTGACAATGAGGAGTTTTTTACTACATTTTTTTTTGGTACTGGGAATTGAACTCAGGGGTACTTAACCATTGAGCCACATCCCCAGCCCTATTTTTTATTTATTTAGAGACAGGATCTCACTGAGTTGCTTAGAACCTCACCATTGCTGAGTCTGGCTTTTAACTCGCAATCCTCCTGCCCCAGCCTCCTGAGCCACTGGGATTACAGGCATGCACCACCACACCCAGCCTAACTATGAATTTTTTAAAGAATGAATATTCTGGGGGAAGGGCCCTGTGAGAATATGCTCTGACAGAAAATAGCACACCTGTCCCTTCGTTTCAGAGGACAGTAGGGGAAGTTGGCATTGTCACCAGACTCCTTGGTGCTTGCCCTCCAGTCACAAATCAGAGAGCCCAAGCATTTTTAAGCTGAGAAGGATTCCTCTTCCCCGAGTTTTCAGGATTTGAAAATGTGTTAGACTTTGTCCTTAGTGGGGACCAACCACTGCTGCCGTGGGTATCCCCAGACCTGAAGGTGCCCTGATTCGTGTGGATTACTGAATTAAACTTGTTTATGGAGAGAGCAAGGTTTAGCATTCTGACATGCACACTGTCTCTTTCTAGAAAGAACTGGAACCTGCTACAAGGAAACCAAGTATATCTGACAGTGCTAATGCAATATCAGCACATCAAGACAGGCAAAGGAAGAAGAGGCAGGTGTGGTGGGCAGAGGTCACTGTCATTGAATCTGGCATAAACTTCCTAGCAGCCGCTGTGTAGCTAATACGCATTACTAGAAATACAGGGTCCAGCAATTTTTTTAAAGGCATTTCCCCTTGGCATTATATTGTAAAAACAGAAAACAAGGGCTGGGGATGTGGCTCAAGCGGTAGCGCACTCGCCTGGCATGCATGCGGCCCGGGTTCGATCCTCAGCACCACATACCAACAAAGATGTTGTGTCCGCCGAGAACTAAAAAAAAATAAATATTAAAAAAATTCTCTCTCTCTCTCTCTCTCTCTCTCTCTCCTCTCTCACTCTCTCTAAAAAAAAAAAAAAAAAAAAAAGCAGAAAACAACTTTTGTTGGTCCTACTTATTGGACTCCTTAAGTGACATACTGAGCCCTGCCCTTGATGACAATTTCAGCCCCAATGCAGAAGCAATTTTAATCATCTTTCTTGAATTGCTTCTTAAACTCATATCAGGGGGAATATGCAGAAACACGAACATATTGAAGTAACTCTTCTGTGCCCAAAGTAATAGGGTCCAGATAGGCACTTTCTTGGCAAGTGAACGTCATTCAGGAATGGCACCTAAATCTATTCAGGTTGCAGATTATTATGGAGTGTGGGCTGGCAGATGGGGGGAAGTCCTGGGCTGTACAAAGCGTTTTTTGGGAGTTCAGCCTCCGAATCTCCACTCACAGTAATAAAAGCTTACATCCCAGCCTGGTCCAAGTGGATGCTCACAGGGTGACTGTCTTTCTGCCGTCTTTAGGGACACAGCAACTAGCCTGTTCTTATGCACTTGGGATGCCTGACCCTTCATAACTTATGTGCACTAAGTGGCAAAAGTCGCCATTTTTATGAAATTCTCCCTCCCGCAGGCACCGGTCTAGTGTGTGTTGGAAAACCAGGCTCAACTCTGGGGATAATGCAACCCACATGTTGGACTTCTTGCTTCACTGGCTTATAGAAATATCTCAGGTAGCAAGTATTTTCTTACCGCCCTGTTAGAGAAACACGCGCCAAGCACTTGCTGTTTGCTTTTCGCACCCTTGCCATTATCAAAACATTCAGGATGTGCAGGACGGTGTGCAGGTGACACCCTTGGCATTGTGTTGGGGAAGTCACTTCAAGAAGGACAACATCACTCCATATATCTCAGTATGTTGTGATACCCAGGAAGGCAGTGGAGTGACCGGTCGACTCGGTGGTTGTCTGTCTCTCAATCAGAGAAAAGGCTTGTGGCCTGTGCCTGTTGCTTCCACGAACCCTGAAGTCCTGGCCCTGGAGTCAGTGGGGGGTGGCAGCCGTGGAGGGGAGCTGGGGCGCTTGGTTGCCTGGAGTGTGTCCTCGGGGTGGAATCTGGGCACAGGAGGAGGGAGAAGTGTGTGCACGTTCTCGTTAAAATGCTATTTTCTCCTGCACAAAACAATGGCTTACTGTTCATCAAGGAGGCCAGGAAGCCCATGGACCCAAGCAATTAGCGGGGCCCCTGCCTCATTCAGGTGCAGCATGGTGGGAACGCTGGGCCTCCTGGTTCACAGAGCAGAAGGAAAACCCACCAGGTCCCTGGGAGCCCAGACTCAGCGGGACAAGCACAAATGAGCCCTCTTCCCCACCAGTTTTCTCCCTTCCTCTCAGCTGGCCATAGGTGCTGGATTGGATTTCATGGGACGGGATGCATGGCATGGGGAAGGGATCCTGTAGGGAACACTGGCTTCGGGGGGAAAAAAACAACCTTTTGTCCTGCTGGAACCAGGAAGGTGCTGACAAGAAGAAAAAGAAGGTCCCTGCTGTTCCACAAACCCTTAAATAAAAAGCCAGGGAATTTCTCAGAGCTGAAGGTGAAGTGCTTGAGAAAGAAGTTTGCCCCAAAGATGCTTCAAAAGGCAAAGAGGAAGCTTACCTATTGTGCGCTTTGGATGTGAGGTGTCCTCCAAAATCTCACGTGTGAGACCATGCAAGAAGGTTCAGAGGAGAAATGATGGGGTGGTGAGAGCCTTAACCGAATCAGTGATTTAACCAGCGCCTCCCCATAGGAGTAACTGAGTGGTAGCCGACATTGTGGGTGTGGCTCGAGGAGGTGGGAATTGGGGTGCAGCTTTGGGTATATATTTGTTTCAGGCAAGTGGATTCTCCTTCTCTGTTTTCTGATCACCGTGATGTGATCAGATCACTTCTCTACACCACCTTCTTCTGCCATGATGTCCCACCTCACCTCAAGTCCTGATGAGTGGAGCCAGCCTTCTCTGGACTAAGACCTCTGAAACCATGAGCCCTCAAATAATCTCTTCCTCCTCTGTAATTGCACTGGTGGGGTCTTTTAGTCACAGCAGTGAAAAAGCTGACTAAGTCACCTATGAAAAAGCCAAGCACCGTCACAGGAATACAGACAGAGGTAGAGAAGAGACTGAAATGGCTGGGATGGCAAGAAACCTGCAACTTCTGTGTGCCTGCAGAACCCAGATCGGCACTTGACATCCGGATCAGTGGTGTCAATGGTGTGAGCGAAAGGTCCACGAGCTGTGGCAGCTGCTTCTCCCTCATCTTCAAAGGCACCTTAGTTGAGCGCAACAGGCTCTAGTTAACTCGCCGAGGCTTGTGGAACCCAAGCCTGCGTCGGTGACTGAGCCCATGCACAGGGGTGGGTGTGGCAGAATCAGTAAGAAATGCATCGCCTTGGCAGGTAGCGCTGATGGCTGGGTCACATGGTGCGTCTGATTCACGGCATGTGCACTGTTGGAAAATCCTTTTAAAAAGCAGGTATCTTCCTGCAACCCTTCCAGTGATCTCTCCACCATGTGGAATGAAGGAAAAGACCACCCATTTTATAGGAGAAAGAGATGTGGCAACAGAGAAGACCAGATCAACAGGCTTATTAGAGAGATGAACTGAGGTATCTACCAATCTGGTCATTAATAACAGTGCCTGCTGTCTGTCCACAGTCACTGAAGAGCCTCAGGAGCATTCACACCAGGGCCACCATGATTGACAGAATGTTTGCAGAGAGACGCTTTGGCAAGAAGATGACAGTCATGAAACATTTGGAGGGTGGTCCTGGGACAGAGGAATGAGACTCATTTCCCCCTCCTGAAGAGGTGGGGCTGGGGAGCATGCTTCGTGTGTGTTTGTTGCCCTGCTGGGGATGGAAGCAGAACCCGGCTCGTCCTAGGCAGGTCCCTACTGCTGATCTACATCCCCAGCAGGGAGAAAGTTTTGCTTGTGCCTGAAGGATGACTTTGTACCACCCAGTCTGTCCCCAGGAGGAGTCTGCCATTAGGACCTGCAGGGTCCTGGAGGGACAGAATGGGAGGACTCAGGCCCTAGTGAGGGGCCAGCGGCTGTAGGAGCTTCAGTCTTAACTAGGAGCTTGGTCCGTGGCTCTGGCCTCCTGAGCCCTGGCTTTGATATTATTTCTAGCATGTCAGAAAACTCTGTTTAAGGAGGACCAGGGTGTATTTCATAGTTTTATTTTTGAGCCATTTGAATGGGATTTTACTTTTTGAAAGGTTTGGGGAAATCCAAAACCATATAAAGTTTATTTTAATTTCACATATGTTACAGATAAAAAGAATCATTGTGGAAAAAAATAACCAATGATTTGAGATGATCTAATTCTTACAGTCTTTTCCAGAATAGATCCATGGCTCCAACCAGAGGCCACTTACGACCCTTTAAGATATTTGAGAGTGACATGATGTGTGGCCACTATCACACCAAAGCACAGGGTTTTGTTTTGTTAAAACATTTTTATTGTTGAGCAGTGATCTGTAATATTGGTTGATTTATTAAAGACAGAAAAAAAAAGACTTGCATTAGTGAGGCAAAAACATTTTCCAGATACCCCATGATTCATCCACCAATGACTTTATGAATATCTGTTTCATGACATTTATTACATTTTTGGCTGAAATTGAAAAGAAATGAAAGTGGAAAAAATAATCAAAATTAATGATGGACTTACAAAGTCATGTGAACTTTCTAAAAGGGAAAACTGTGTCTGTTTGTGAGCTGTGAAGAATTTATACTAAGGTTATGTTATTGTAAAACATTCCTTAGAGCAACATAGAACTTAAGTCCCATGTTCCTGGGAGCAAATTAGAGTCCGTTCGATTGACTGGTACCATGCTGCTGTTTCCCAAAGTGTGTTCCCTATAGCACGCAAGCCACTTTCCACCCTGTCACGTGGGGCTTGCGGTCAAAGAAACTGGTAAAGTTTGAGCCCACTTCCCTGACTTGGAGAGTCATAAATTTCAGTTCCATATTGAAGCTCTGAAATGTCTTATGACATCCATTAATATCTCTTGGGAAACTCTGGGGTCAGGTCGAGAAGCAGGATCGATGGCCAGGATTGACCGGTGTTGGTTCTGCTACTAGATGGTTTGTCGTTCTCGGGCAAGCCACTCCCCCTCTCTGTGCCTGTTTCCGGGTGGTATCACACAGCTTGGGATGCGCCACATGCGTCAGTCAAGGATGGTGTTCACTATTTTCACACCTGTCTTCCCTCTTAAAAGACAATGCCTCCCTGCCCCATTGATGCTGGGCTTAGCCATGGGGCCTGCTTCAGCCAATGAAATGTGACTGCAGGGCTTAAGCCACATACTTACAAAATCTCTACCCAAGAAGCCTTGTGGGAGTTCCTGCCAGTTCCCCTGCTGGCAGAACATCACTGCTTTGTGAGTCGGGATCCCAGAAAGGGAAGACACAAGGAGTAGAGCCGCAGAGCAGACCCCATAACACAGGGCTCCTATAACCACTGAAAATTCAGGGATGTTTGTCACTGCAGCCACACGGATTGACGCACGAGCTCAGGATCCACCAGTTCTGATACTCTAGCACTCTGAAATGCCTCTAGCCCATCTCTGAGTTTTACCTTCCAGTTTTTCCATTCTCATCAGCCTCCTGCCCATGAGATGCCTTGGACACTTATCCCCTCTAAATTCTCCAGGGGCCCATTTTACCCCCTAAAGATGGAGGTTTGATAACCCACAGCATGGTCACGGCAAGAACCTGACCATACTCACTCTGGGATTCTGAGGAGTTTAGGCATTTCAGAAGCCCATAGGTCCTTGAGCCCAGAGCCTAATGGTGTGGAGGCCTAAGGACTCCTAGGAGAGAACCCATCCATAAGTGGGAGCCAGCCGACCTTCTGGCCCACCATCCTGACAGGTGCTCTGGAATCTCCCAGGATGAGGACAGAGGGAGCCAGGGCAGCACTGGGTTTGGATGGTATATGGTGGGGCCACGGATAGCTCCATTCTTCTGACACCTCAGCGCCTCCCACCAGAGTGTGGGTCAAGTCCTCAATGTTGTCAGGGTCCCAGTCACCTGGCCCCAGCCTGGGCTTGCTGGGTGTTGGTGAGGCTGATCAAGGGGCTGAGCTGTTGACATCTTGTAAGGTGGCACAGGAACATGGAAAGAAATATTGCAGGGTGCTGTAGGGTGGCCTAGTGCAGTGTTTGGGGAGTACATTTTAAAGAGTCTTGGGGGTCCTGCAACAGCAGGTGCAGGAGAAGCCATGAATATGGACGGTGTTGTGACTGAGATGGATGTTTGCTCTAGGTAGGAGTGACCCAGAATAACACGCATGGAGATACCAGTCATTAAGCGGGTGCAGGGCTGTGCACCTGTACTGCCAGCTACTCGTGAGGCTGAGGTGGAAGATTGTTTGAGCCCAGGAGTTCAAAGCCAGCCTGGCAACATAGCGAGACCTTGTCTCTTAAAATGAATAAAAGAATGAATAAATAAATAAAATCAATGTAAAATCTGCACTGTAAATCTGTCCTGAGAAAATTCTTTAAGACAGGGGAAGACATCTGTGATTGTTAATAACATCATAACTTTGGAAACAACCTGTGTGTCCATCAAGGGGGGATCATAAAAACAGGATTCATCCATCAGTGGGACTCTCACAGCCTAGACAAGGGTGAGCTGCCTCAGAAGGTCCCTCTGTGGAAAGACACCTTCAATGCACCACGTTGCCTGCAGGGTACCATCTATGATTAGAACCATCCACACATATTATTGCAGAGCAGGGAGACAGTGAGAAGATCTTTTTTTTATGTCTTCATACAGTTATGCTTTTGGACATTTAATAATAAACAAGAACTTCTTTAAGAAAATACAATAAAGATAGTCATATTCTGCAAAAAATGTCCCCGTGTGCCAAAGCAGTGACTTATGCTGCTCACATGTGGCACTGCGGCTTCCTGGCCTCTGGTTCCAACCAGGTTTGCTGACTTATTTTCTCACTGATGTTGGGGTGAAAACCATGCAAAGCAAGTTCCTTTTGTTCTGGGGGAACCTCCTCATAACCTCCCAGAAGAGAAATCTTCATGTTGGTGCAAAAATAATGGAACCCCGTCGTGGCACGATGCTGAAACTTTGGGGCACAAGGGCAGGTGCCTGGGGCTCTGGCTGTGGTGTCACACAAACCTGGAGTTCAAATCCTGCCATTGCCACTGCCTGGCCACCACCATGGTGGAGAGGAATTCGCAGGTGCTGTGACAGAAGACAAATGCCAGGAACAGCTCCCCGCGTCTTCCCCCTTCTTCTGTGCTCCTCCTTCCTGCCTTCTTCCCTGTTTCATAACTTTTGTTCTTCTCATCCTCTGTGCTGAGGCCCTTGGTCAGCCCAGTCCTCACGAGTTCTATCCAGAGGACAGTCATTCTTCTCTTCTCTTCCAACAGAAACCCAGAAGACAAGTGGCCAAGCGCTTGCTTCTCCATATCTGTGCTGTCCAGGACCATAGCCTGGGTGTGATGGGGCCATGTGGCTGGCCTTGGAGGCAGAGCTGATGGCAAGCCTTGGCAGCACCTGCAGGTGGTTCCAACTCCACTGGTCACAGAATGCGTGAGCTATGAGGTGTCACAGCTGCACCTGGATTTTGAAGGCTGGAACCACCTGGGGTCTGGGGCAGCCATCCAGGCAGAGGGCCACCATAGGAAGCCCACTAGGGCAATGCTCGGTGGAGCATGGGGCTGAGGCTGCCCAGACTCTATGCCAGCAGAGCCACGGGCATTAGAACCCAACCCGAGTTACAGCTACATGGTCTTTCCCAGCAAAGCTGTGGGGTGAGGGCACCTGAGCTTGCGGGAACCCTGCTCCATGTGTCCGGAAGTGCGGCCTGGAGTCGCAGATGATGTTGAAACCTTGAGATTTGATGTTTGCCCTGCTGGGTTTTGGACTCACTGGGGACCCCTTCCCATTTCTCCCCTGTGGAATCGGAGGTCTATCTGGGCTTATCTGTATTTGGGGAGCACATAATTTATAGGTTCAGAATTGGAGAGTACTTTGCCTCAGGATGAATTGTACCATGAGTTCTTCTGTGACCTGAATGGCCCTTCTAAGACTTGGGCTGAAATTTACTTCCTATTGTAAAAGAAATAAGAGGTGGACCCTTTAAGAGCTGACCATGTCTTGAAGGGATCAATGACCTATAGCAGGAGAGGGGTAGTTATCAGGGGAGTGGGTTTCTGATAAAAAGAATGAGTCCAGGGCTGGGGTTGTGGCTCAGCAGTAGAGCGCTTGCCTAGCACGTGCAAGGCCCTGGGTTCGATCCTCAGCACCACATAAAAATAAAAAAATAAAATAAAGATATTGTGTCCAACTACAACTAAAAAATAAATATTAAAAAAAGAATGAGTGCAGCCCTTTCCCCTGCCCCTGCTCTCTTGTGCACACACTGGCCAGGAAACATAGTGGGTCCTCACCAGATGCTGACACCTTGATCTTGGACTTCTCAGCCTCGAGAACTGTGAGAAATACATTTATTTTCTTTATAAAATTTCCTACCTGTGATATTCTGTTATAGCAGCAGAAAAAAGTCTAAGATAAGTCTGATGAGATGCTAGTTAGACAGACTTCAGACTTTGGAGTTGATGCCACAGTGAGTTAAGACTTTTGGAACTAATGGAATGAAATGAAGGTCTTTTGCATGTAAGAAGGATATGAGTTTGGGGGGACCAGGAGTAAAATGCTACTGTATGAATGTTTGTGCCCCACCCCCCTCAAGCCACACACTGAAACTGAGTCCCCAAGACACTAGTATTAGAGGCAGGGCCTTTGGGTGGTGAGAGGTCATGATTGGGGTCAGTTCTCTTATAAAAAGGGGCCCAAGGGGGTTTCTTGTCCTCCCACCTTGTAAGGACACAAGGAAGGCACCATCTACGAGGACCAGACTCTCACCAGATACTGAGTCTACTGATCTTGAACGTCTCAGACTGCAGAACTGTGAGGAATGCATGAAAGCTGTTTAAAATCATGCCACATAGGCAGTGTTGTTATAGCAGCTGGAGTGGACTGAGACACCTCACGGCAGATCCTAGGTGTTAATGCCCCGAGCACAACCACCTTCTGCAGTGAGCTCAAAACAGGGGGTACTGTTTCTAGAAAGAAGTTGCTGCCTCGGATTTCCTTCTCTTTCTGTTGGGTTTTATGATGTGCTGTTATTTGACTGTGTTTGGCTTTTATGAAACATACAACAGCAACAAAAGTCCTTCCAGTGTGGGAGAGAGGGCCTCGTGGCTCCCACAGTGTATTGGGCAGCTGGAGTGATCGGGTGTGGGCACACCCTCCTCTCCCTCAGCCTCACCCCTCATAGAGGGAGCCGATTCCCAGCCCCACGAGCCCTCAGCACCAAGCAGCCCTCGGCCCTCCCAGGGCAGGGCCTTTCTCCCCCAGTCACACCATTCCTCAGACTTGGATTATTTAGCTTTGCCAGGACAGGAACTAAGTCAACAGGAGGCCTGGTGTGTGGCACATCCTGTCAAACACACGGCGGTGAAGGGAGCACGTAATTCAAACAAGCACGGCCCTCCAGCATGCCTTTGGGAGCAGGGGGGCATCGTGCTGCCCGTGTTCAGGCTGGAAGGCCTCGGTGGGAGGGAGGACCCAGGGTAGCGCCAGGACCACTCACCTACCTCAGGGAAAGCCAAGGTCTGAGGTACCCAGGGCAGAAATGACGGGGACTGACACCAGCCGCTTCCCCTCTGGAGGGAATCCACAGGCTGTGCAGAGGACATAACTGGGGGGCACCTGGGACACCTGGAGCCAGAGCATGAGGCAGAGTAGGGGGCGAGGAGCGTCACGGGGCAGCAGAGCATGCTGCTCCTTTCTCCGTCAGCTGATGGATGGGTTGTTTGGGAGGAGACGCTGGACTCATTAGGAAACAGCCACAGGGAGCCGGCCTGCAGGACTGACCTCCTGGCCACAGGGTCCAGCAGGTCCCAGCAAAGCCTGCCCTGGCTAGAGGAAGCCTACATTCAGGTCTGACCTGCAGAGATGCCGAAAGTTTATTTGTGAAATCAAAATGAGTTGATCAACATTTGAATATTTTAAAAATCGTGGGATTGAGGTTTCAGATGGTTTGTAGAAAGAAAAAAATTGGAAAGCAATATATCCTGACATTGAGATAAATGAGACAAAATAAAATAACGCAGGGCATCCTGGGAGGGACCAGAGCAGGAGACCCTCTGTGTCCCAGGCGAGGACAATGATGTAAGTAAGCGTTTATTCGACTTTTTGGGACTGTCCAGGTTCGCCTGTGCAAAACATTTTTTTCTGCGTAATTTACACGATGATATCAGATTTCCTTGTGATTTGAAAGAAATGAAACCATTATATGTAAACTGAAATTTCAAAGTCAAAGGAAAGTTTTGGAACTATATTTAACTGTACTCAATTATTAAAAGCGTCTGTTTGTTATAAAATAAGGTAATCATCTTGAACAAGTCACTTTATAATAAGGATTTCATTTTTTTTAACCATTCATAGCAGAACATCTTTAACCAAATAAAAGTTGAACCAGCATTTCATGATTGTGTATTTAAGTTAGCTGCCTCAACCCTTTCTGGAACAAAGCAGGACATAATAAATAATA
Source organism: Urocitellus parryii (assembly GCF_045843805.1). NCBI lineage: Eukaryota > Metazoa > Chordata > Mammalia > Rodentia > Sciuridae > Urocitellus > Urocitellus parryii. Next base: position 3,021,071 of record NW_027553327.1, read on the forward strand.
TGTACTTAAAAATTAAATCTGGAAAATATTGTGGTAAGCCAGTGAGGTGGGGCTGGGCGGCCACGGGTGTTCCCCAGAGAACCTCCGGCTGCAGCCTGAGCAAGGCGCGGAGTACTGTGTACGTTTTTTAGAAGAGTTTAGATGCAAACACCTAATCTGCCACTTATACCAGGTCTGTCCGGAGTGCTGGTCCTCTCTCTGGTCTCTGCTCAGATCAGTTGGCATCTAGAAAACCCAGAAGCCCCCTGCTGATAAGAATGCACTTCAAGAGTGCCCCCAGGGGACTCCAAGGCCAAGTTGGTTAAACCTGACATCTTGCAAAGGAAGCTCCCTCTTCTGCCTTGAACCAGAGCCCCACAATTATGTGGCCCCTCTATGACGTTCTCTGGGGAGGAAGGAAGAGCTCTGCTTTGCCATCGCTTTATGGGAGAAACCCCGTTGGAAAGTAGTCAAGACCAACCTCACTAATTCCATGTCACCCAAATGAGAGCATTAGAGGGTCACCAGGAGCAGCATTGTGGTGTACAGGGGAGCCGTGGGGAGTGGGTTAGGCACAAAGGACATGGAAGAATGAAATAACTTGGGTGTTTTCCAGCCAAGACCCAAAACTAAAACAAAAAAAAATCCATGGACAAAAGATTATGAAAATCAATCAGTGGTCGAAAGGGGACAGTTTAGTCTAATCAATCATGGCCTCTATGATGGGGAAACAAGGGAAGGGAGCGCATGAGGTTTGCACAGATAAAATACAGTGTATTTTCATTTTCTTAATTTATATGCTCCCATCAAAGAGCTGCAACCTGCACCAATCCAAAAAAAAAAAAACCCAAAAAACAAACAAACAAAAAAACGCACCTGGCACCTTTTAAACTGGAAAGGGAGACAAGAAAGTTGATACGTTAAGGCTTACAATACTCGCCAGGTCTTTGGAAACATTAATAAAAAGCTGGCTGCCTTTGGTGTGGATTTGTTCCAGTGTCTTATTCTGAGCTGAAAACACTAATAAAGAAAAATAATGTAGCCCTGAAAGTATAAACCATACGACCCCAGTTCTAAAGGTTCCTGTTGGAAACCCTGGGGATTTGTCAAAAAGAAATAAAATCTGGGGGAAAATGAAGTGAAAGAGAAAGTTATTGAGAAGGTGGGATGCGGTAAGAACTTTCTATGTGGCAGTCAGGAATGCCGGGTTGACAGATGTAGCTAATTCTGAAAGAAAAACTTCCTATTTGGATAACAAGTAAAAGGTGTTTTGAAGAGAGAACAGTTAGTTATATTTTACCTTGGCAAGTTACAAGTTACACAGTTTTGGGCTGTGTTATATGAATATTGATTAAAAGCAATGTGTTGTTTCTCTTCTACTTTGACAGGGAGAAAGAATACGAGGCCATCATCAACTTCCCGCCTTGGCTGGACTATGACAGAGATCAGATTCTCCAGGGCACCTCTGCTATATTTGGGGCAAACCAGGAATTTGGATTTTAGTTTATTTTCATTCAAAAAGGGGAAAGGGACATCCCTTATTTTGGCATTTGGTTTTGGCTTTGGATTTTGCAGAGTTTTTGAAGATGAATATTGGCTTGCTGGTGTTTATTATGCAGAGTCTGATATATTCTTTGGAGCCAGACCACAAAAGGTGAGCAATTTTCCTAGAGAAACAGTGAACATGCAGATTTCTGTGGTTTCTTGAAGGGAAGTTAACCACAAACGATTAGTGCAAGACTGAGGCAGAGAGGCCTTTAAATACTGATAAGAATAATTATAGTAATAACAAATATTTACAGTGGCAATTTTCCAGTTATGAATTGCTGTGTTCAAACTGTCCAAAACCTCATAGCTTACAGCAACCATCATTTTGTTAGTGTCTGATTTGGGGTCAGGAATTTAGGTAGTTTGTGTCTTTGTCCATTTTCGGTGCTATGATAAAATACCCGAGGCTCAATAACTTTTAAAGTAGTTTATTTAACTTACAGTTTTGGAGGTTGAGAATTCAAAACAGGATGACCCCACTGATTTGGTCTCTGGTCAGGGACTCCTGGCTACCTCCCATCATGGCATATGACATCATGGCGTGAGTACATACGAGAGGGAAAGATCAGAAGGGGAGACAGAAATGCAGAGAGGCTGGGGAGGGGCCGGTCCTGCTCTTTTATAACAACCTTCTCATGAGAGGTGATCAGGACCCAAAGAGAACCACTTTCGTCCCTTTCAAGGGCAGGTTTATCGGGTGGCTTTAGACACAGTATCAAGTGGTTCGTGGTAACAAGTTACCATTGTGTCCCCACTAAGGCCAGGATGACCTTAAAAACACGTACCTCACTTCTCTGCTTAAAGCCCCTCCTTCCCATTGCCTTAATAATGAATCCATGATCCTCTGCAACACAATGAATCAGCTGTCCTCCCCAGAGTTCCAGGGGAAGCCAGCAAGGCTGACCTGAGGGTCAGCACAGACCCACCCACAGAGCCCCTGCGCCCAGCACCGGAAACGCCCTTCCCTTGCCGCGGTGCTCCACCCCCCTCACCACCCTTGAGGTCTGTGCTCCACAGGCTTCTCTGGGAAGACCCAGCTCCCCTCCCCAACATCAGCTTCCCTCTTGGGCCCGCCCTGGAACTCGGATTTCTTGAAACTTCTGGTCACACCTGAAATCCTGTGTGAGAGAGTAAGGCTATATTCCCGGAATCCAGGCTACAGTTTGTACTCACACTGGGTCAATGGAGGAAGAAAAGATTGAATAACACAGCCAGCCCGAAACCTGGAAGACTCTGCTCAGCTGGGAAATTAACCTATTTCATGAATCCTCCGGCAGATGGCTTGGCTCCCCACCTGCTTTCTGACTAGCAGAACTCTAATTCTGCTCAAGTGTTGACCAAGTCCAGGGGAGGGTCTGCCTGAGGGATCCCTTGCCTCTTTGCCTGCCTCTGGTCTGGTTGTGCAATCTAGTTTTGGTTCAAAAGACAGAGGGGAATTTTTCTGGAGCCCCTGGGAAAGCTGTCCTTTCCTAGTAGGAGACAGTCATAGGGTGAGCAACTCATGCCAGTTGCCTGAGATGTTCTAGGAGCCCCTCATCACCTCCTGATTAGGAGGTGATGAATTAAAAGATGAAAATCTAACCTATGAAGAGTGCCTGGGCAGAAAAGGAGCCCTTGATGACATCACTGAGCCACAGGACAGCAACCCTGCACTGTCTAATTCTGAATTCTCCTTAAGTGACATAACTAGTGGATCATCCATTGCTTTAGCTGCACTCAGCTGGGTTTGCCAATTCTTTATGGCTGAAAGCAGCCCCAACTGATGTAATCAATAAACCTCAGGGAAAGCGAGCAGTAGAAGACCTGTTGGGTGCAAAGAACAGAGGGCGAGGTCTTGTGCCCCATGGATGCGACACACACACACAGCCCAGCGTGGGTCCCAGCCAGGAGCTGCGGAGCATCTTGCTGTCATCAGCGGCGCCGTCCTCACACCATCTGTTCAAACACTGTCAAACAGAAAAATCCTGTGTTGAAAAAGACCTAGCACAATGAAGCCCGCTCCTACCTGCTGCGACAGGTAGGGCCATTATCTGAGAATACCCACTAAACAAATAAGCCTGCGCGTCTCTCCATGCGCACCGCGCGGAGAAACCGTCAGGAGCACCGTTCTGTCTTGTTGATGGGCACATTTTTCATGCCCCAGTAGAGGCGTGTGTGGTTTGGCTCTGTTAAGAACTCTCCGCCCTGCTCCCTAAGCTTAGCAACAAAAGTGCTCCCTTACATGTCTCTCATAGGCCTTTCATCCGCAGCCTCCTGTCCTCCTGTCCCTTGGATTGGCTGAGTCCTGGGAATTCCAAAGGGAGGCCTCGCTGTGCACCGGCTCCCAGAAGCACCCCGGACCTCCTGGCTTCCCTGGCTTTCATTTGCACTGGGTGACATGTTTTCTCTTGGCTCCTGGCCAAGAGAAAACGCTCCTTCGGTTCATCATTCCTCTTGGGTGGTGTTGGCGGCTCCCCGGGTGAGGAAGAGCCTGGGGAGACGTCAAATCACAATTCAAACCCACGGAAAGGCTGTCTAGAGGATGCCCTTTAGCAATACCTCGATGGGGGCAGGGTTCTCCATGTGGGTGCTGTTGATCTTTGGGGATGGATAGTTTTTCCTTGGGGGGGGGCTGCCTGTGCCTTGTGGTGTGTTTATTGGCAACTCCGGCTTCTACCAGCTAAAAGCCAGGAGCATCCCCACCCAGATGTGTAGTTAAGCATGTTTCCCAAGGTTGACAGGTACCACCTGGGGGTGAACTCGCCCCTGGTCAGGAACAAGAGGGTTAGGGGAACGTAAAAGTCATGACATAGAAGTCACCAGGCCCATCCAGGTTCCCTGGCTCCGGTACTAGGGTGCAGACGCCCAAGTGACGGGAGAGACTCTTTTAATGAGAAGTGGCCAGGAGTCCAGTCAGTTCAGTTTCTGGTGAATGTGGGAAAAAGGTGAAGAAATGGAAAGGTTAGTTTATAAGTCCTCCACAGTGGTCATCAAAATGTCCCATATCCCAACATATTTAGTTGGCATTTGATTTTTCAAAAGTCCTTCTGAACTAGTTGTCCTTACTATTATGAGGACAGAGGAATCAGACCCCAGTAGTGTAAGGCCCAATTTGCAGAAGCTTCTTGTCAGACTGGCTTTGGGAGTCACATATGCTCATGTCACAGTCTCAACAGTATTAGAGTCACTCCGGTGGGCTGGAAGGAGAGTAGGAGGACCTGACCCGGCCTTAGAAGGGAGACACCCAGCAGGGTAATGCCACTGGAATGCATCGCTGCCTGAGGAGCAACCAACGGGTGTGGGGGCTCTGCCTGTGGGTGAGCTGACTTCAGGTGCTGGGGCCTAGGCCTAAATGGGACGTCCCCCCACAAGGGAGGTCACAAGCTGGCTGGGGAGCCAAGGTGCACAGATGGGGGACAGTGAACTGCAAACACCAATCAAGTGACACAGACCTTGGGTGCCAAAGGATTTTGGAGGGGCGGAGGGGAGGGGAAGACCCCTGGGAGCTGAAGGTGGAGCTGAGCTCTGGAGTCTCAAAGGAGCACAAGTTGGCTGAGCAGGGGAAGGCTGGGACGGGGGAGGTCCCCAGCCTAGGTGAACTGATTCCCAAAATCCTCTTCAGAAATGGCTAATGAGCTGGCAGAGCAGGTGGTCAGCTGGTGGGAGGGTGGGTGGGGTTGGGAATGGGAGACGGAGTAAGGGCAGCAAAGAGGGCCCTGGAGGGCCCAGGAGGCTACGGTCTTGATGCCGACGTCAAGGAGGGAACCGAGGATGGAGGGTTTGCCACGGCAGTGACAAAGTGTGTGGAGTCTGGGCCCAGATGTGGAGGGTCCCAGGGGCCAGGCTCACTTACACCGCCCCCAACCCCCACGAGCTCCCTGGTTGTGCTCCCTGCTTTTTAATGGCAACCAACAGAGCACTCCTCCACAAAGGCAGCAGTGTGTGCAGCAAAGGCCTGCACGCTTCCCAGCCTCACACCCCATTCATCCCATGCGCTCTGCAGCCTCTTGAGAACCGCACACCCGCCCAGAAGTGGGGAGTCCAGCAATTACCAGGAGAACGTGATTGATGGAGACAGCCAATTGGGAGTAATTAGGTCAAAAGCCCTCTGTTTTCCAGAGCCCAGTTGGCAGGGGTTGAGTTTCTGCTGGAATCATCTGGAGCTTCGTGGGCCCCTTGGTGTGGGGTGGTGGTAGAGTGGCTCTGGGGACACGAAGGTGGGGCTTAGTGGTGGGTCCTGCAGGGTCAGGGCAGAGGGCTGGGAGGCAGCCTCAGAGACAGGCCCTGGCCCAGGCACTGTCTTGGGGACTATTCAGGAAGTGTCGCCCCCATTTCCCTGGGACTGGCATGTGCTAGGGTGGCAGTAACCAGGCTGGGTTCCTTCTCAAATCCTTGGGGTCACTTGAGACCAGTGAGGCTGACACTGGACTCTGCCTCTTGCCCATGTTTGCACAGCGCCTCTGGGATGCAGCTGTTTGGTTTTCTAGGACTGGCCAAGAGAGGGACCATAGAAGGCACCTCTGTGGGATGGTCCAGGGCCCCTTCTTCCTCCAAGACCCGAGGCCTCAGCAGGCCTTGCCTCCATCCTCAGGCACAGGAAATCCTCCCTGTGCAGCAGTGAAGGGGCCGCCCTATCCCTGGGGAGGAAACTGAGTTGGTGAGAGGCTGCGGCTCCAGCTGAGTGCACACTGTTGGGGTGCAGCAAGCACCATGGTAGAGGTGAGCACTGGAATCCAGCACCCACTAGAAGAAAGTGTCTCCTGAGGAGGAGTCGGGGGCCACACACCCCGGCCTGATGCCCAGCACTGAGGATGGGGGTGTGGTAGGAAAGGCTGGGGGTGGCTGGAACTGTGTGGGGCAGATGGAAGGGGAGAGCCCAGGGGAGTGAGACCACTTCTCCTGTTTGAGTCCCATCATTCAACATTCAGGAGATTCACAGACCACCTCGAGTCCATCCTGGTTCAGCCTGTGGCCTAGGGTGGCCACATCCCAAGGCAGAGTCTTGGCTGCCCAGGAGAAACAATCCAGGGCCACTGGCTGAGGAAGGGGTGGAGTGTGGCCATTGGGTGCAATGGCTTTGTCCCCACAGGCTGGAAGGGCCGGGGAGTGGGGAGGTAAGAAGAGGCTGGCCAACCACTGGGCACTAGCCGGGGATCCTGGAAAGATGAGGGGGGCAGGTGATGCAGGATTGGGTGGCCATGGCTGCCTCTTCCCTCCACTGCTCCCTCCCAGGTGGCTATTGTCATTGCTGTGTTGATGGCCATCTTTTATTGAGAATGAGCCACTTTACCAAGGGAATCTAACCTTAGGTCGTGAATCTTCACAACTCCAATAGCCAGGTGACCTTTCCCCATTTTGCAGATGAGCAAACCGAGGCCTACAGACTCCGGGTTCTGTCTCTAAGTCCACAGAGTCAGGATGTGGCGAAGTCAGGACTCCCATCTAACAATGCACTTGACCTTGACATGGTGAAGTCAGTGCTCCACCAGGCTCCGAGAGCTCCTGGTCTCTCAGATGGCTCTGCTGACCACTTTGGCTTCTTCTACACTCCCTATACTCTAGTTGTGCTATTTACATTATTAAAAAGTAAACCAGGGGCTGGAGATATATCTCAGTTGGTAGACATTTGCCTCATATGCACAAGGCCCTGGTTCTCACCCCCAGCACCACCACCACCAAAAAAAAGTAAATCAGTAAACAACAATATCAAGGTAACTGTGGACCAGGCAGTGTGTCAGCCAGCACTGGGACCCACCCCACCTCCTGGGGGCAATTGCTCTCCACCAGCCCAGAGAGGGCTCTAGATGTGGTCAGGACTGGAGTCTCCAGGGCAGAGGAATCTAGGTCAAGTGCATAACCCAGCTGGACTGGAAATTTTGCCAGGTTCTAAGAGAAGCAATAAACCATATTATTATTGTTATCATTAGTGGTGGTGGTGGTGGTGGTGCTGCTGCTGGGGATTAAACCCAGGGGCTCATACTTGCTAAGCAGGGGTTCTACCACCGAATTACACCCCCAGTCAATGATAGCATTCTTAGTGTTTTTATTTTTTTTCTGCTTTGGTGCCAGGAATTAAACCCAGGGTCTTGTGCATGCTAGGCAAGTACTTTACCACTGAGCCAAATCCCCAACCTCACATCATGTTTATTCTATTTTTAAATTAAATTAAAAAAAATTTACCTATGTACTGTAGTCTTGTGGTTAAAAAATCAAAAGACTATAGCAGTTTGGGGAGTAAAAACTCTTGCCTCCTCCAGCCCCAGCCTCCTCTCCTCCTCTCCCCACTCTCCTTCCTTCCTTTCCTATCTTTTCTGATTTCCTTTAGAAAGCGTCATTTACATTCCCCTTCCAGACTGAGATCACCCACCCAGGAACACCAGCGTGGTTAGGCAATGTCAAATCCACTCTCTGCTCCACGGGAAGTGTCTCTCAAAGCCCCTTGAAGGAGCTTTAAATTCTGTTCTGAAAGAGAGAGAGAGAGAGAGAGAGAGAGAGAGAGAGAGAGAGAGAGAGAGAAATCTTTCTCTCTTTGTTCACTGGATACTTTAAAATGAGACCTAAACTCACATTCTCAAAAATGATGTCTATCATCTAGGAAGAGATGTGGGTTTCTCTGGCTTAGACACACTGATGTTTTGTCTAACAGCCAGAAAATACATTCATCAAGCCCAAGGTATCTTGTACATCTGGAATTGCCTGTCTCATAACAAGGCCCTAGGATGCCCCATGTGTCCCTCTCATTGGAAAGGCAGTGAGGGGTCCTTTGCCAGAGGTGTTAGCCATCTGAGTTGGTCCTATTTGGGCCACTGGAGAATGGACCAGAATGGAGACGGGCATGAGGGTCATTGGACAAGAGACTGTTTTTTTTGTAAAGCAAAATGAACAGAATCTCCTCTCTCTTCTCTTTCAGAAGCTCAGCATTTGCCCAGTAAAAGGCAGTAATGAGACATTCTGGAAACGGAGGCTAGATGCAGAGAGGCACTTCAGAGGAGCAAGTGCCCTCAGGGAGATTCTGGATTTTTAATGAGCAGCCAGGTGACCTAAGGATCTAGAAGGAAATGAAGGCCAGCAGCCTTACCCGCATCTAATACCTGAGGCGGCGGGACCAACAGAGCAACAGAGCTGCTGCCCTTGGAGTACAGAATCTAGGAAATGCCTCAGAGGCTTGACCAGGAGCTTGGAAAGGGAGCCACGATGCTTCTCAGGGACTCTGATGGTAAATCTTTGAGATTCTTTCACTTCATAGGACTAAGGTTGGCAAGCTAGGACACACTGGCCAAATCTGGCCCATCACTTGCTCATATAAATAAAGTTTTATTGAAACACTGCTGCACCCATTCATTTGTACATTATTTATGCCCATGTTTCCCCACCAGGGCAGGTTGAGCAGTTGAGATAGAGACCTTACGGCTTGCAGAAACAAAAATATTCACCATCTGATCCTTTACAGGAGAAGTCTGCCGACCCTGTGGAGGGGCATCACCTGTGAAGGAAGGACACAGGCACTTTCGGGGGCCTGAGCACAGGTGAGTTGAATAGGGCAAGTTGTTTCTCAGGGAAAAAGAGAGAAAAGAAGCCAAGAGCAAATCCACAGCTTCCTCAGTAGTATCGGTGGGAAGCAGCTCCAGCCCTGAGAGATGGGTCCTCAGGTGCCATTGCCCTGACGTGTGAGGATGGAGTTGGAGATTACAAGAAGGTCGCAGGGCTGCCTCAGGGACCCCCTGGCATCAGACAGCACAGAGCTGTTGTGTTTCCAAGTGTGAAACTCTACACGTGTGTCCTCTTATCCTGGCCACCCAGGCCCCTCAGAAGGCAGAAACTTGGGTGTCAACATCCCAGGCCAGGTCAGCCATAAACCATCCCAAATGTGCTCCCCTGGTCCTCCAGCAGGCTGGGTGTCTGAGGGGCCGGTTCTGTCCCATAGCTGGTCGTGAGGTCTCTGTGGTTTTTATCGCACCTGGGTAAGGAGGAGATGGCACCCAGGGTAGAGAGGGCTTCCGTGTATCCCAGCTCTCCACAAGGAGGAAGGACTCATTGCTGAAGGGGTGACTTGAGGCCCAGTCCCTCAGCCATGAAGAGCATCTTGAACTGGTCTTACACTCCAGTCTCATGTATCCGTCTTGGATAATTACGGACCATTTCAATTTCTTTTTCTTTTAAAAAATTACCATATATTGCCAGGCATGGTGGTGCACACCCATAAGCCTAGTGGCTCAGGAGGCTGAGACAGGAGACTGCTGCATCCAAAGCCAGCCTCAGCAACTTAGTGAGGCCTTAAATAACTTAGTGAGACTCAGTCTCAAAGAGAGAGAGAGAGAGAGAGAGAGAGAGAGAGAGAGAGAGAGAGAGAGAGACAGAGATAACTGGGATGTGACTCTGTGTAAGCACCCTGACATTCAATCTCTGATACCAATAAAAAATAAATAAATAAATAAATTTAAAAAATTACCATGTACTTATTTAATTAACACTTGCACACAGCATTGTTACTATGTAACTGTTCTAAATGTTACAAAAAAAACTCCTGTAGTCCTACTAACAATCCTAGGAGGTAGGTCCTACTGTTATCTCGGTGCTTGGAGGAAACAGAAGCACAGAGAGGTCGAGCTACTTGCATGTTCACTGATGAAAGGCACATTGGAGAGTTTGTGTGTTTGTTGGGGACATTTTTATTTATTCTCCAATTGGACATCTACTATCATTTTTAAAATGTGTCAACTTTTCCTCTTCTATTTGGAATCTGGAAAAGGAAAATAACTTTGACAACTAGTCTGGCTGCCCAAGCAAGTCTAATTATTAGAAATTTAATTCCATTCATTCCAACAGCTAAATAAAAGAATTCTTAATATGCCTGTCCAAATGAAGTAGAGGACTCTGGATCTTCTCTGGCTCCCTGAGGCCAAGGGCATAGAGTCACCCAGCGGGTCAGGCTGCAAGGGTCCAAGGAGAGAGAAGCTGGAGGGTACAGACTACAAGGTCTCTGTCTGTCTGTCTGTCTGTCTGTCTTTATGTCCTCTGCCCTTGTCTGCTTCTCTCCCCCTTCTCCCCTGCAAATGACCCTTCTCCTAAGGTGAGGCTCTTGACTCCAAAAAAACAGAACCAATAGGAGGAAGATCAAAGATAGATGGTAGATAGATAGATGAATGATAGATAATAGATAGATGATAGATGGATGGATGAATGTGTACCTGTACCTGTTGTGGTTTGGATGTGAGGTGTCCCCCAAAGGCTCACATGTGAGACAATGCAAGAAGGTTCAGAGAAGAAATGATTGAGTCTGGAGAACCTTAAAACAATCCGTGACTTAATCACCTGATGGGGTAAATTGAGTGGTACTGAAGCAGGTGGGTGTGGCTGGAGGGGGTGGGGCACTGAGGGCGTGGCTTTGGGGTATATATTTTGTATCTGGCCAGTGGAGTCTCTCTCCGCTTCTGATCATCATGTGAGCTGCTTCCTTCTGCCACACTCTTCCACCATTGCTCTCCTCACCTCGAGCCCCAGGGGATGGAGCCTGCTGCCTATGGACTGAGACCCCTGAAACCGTGAGCCCTTCAAGAAACTTCTTCTCCTTTACAATTGTTCTTGTTGGGTCTTTTAGTCACAGCAGAAAAAAATGTTGACTAAAACAGTATCTAACAAAAGCAGCGGGGGAATGCCACCTTCAGGACAGGAACCAATGAGTTGGCATGTGGCATTGCTCCTGACAGAGGAGAAAGGGAGAAACTTCCTAAAGAGAAAGAAAAGGGGAAGACAGGAAGTAAAGGAGAGAAATGAGAGAGGGAGAAGTCAGAGAACCAAGAATTGTACGGGAAAAAAAATTATATTTTCCCATAAAGGGTCTTCAGAACCCAGTGTGAAAACTGCGGCCCCATCTCCCTGCAGATACCAGGGCTCATAAGATGTCCCGAGAGTATGCAGCATGATATTGCCATCAGGTGAGGAGGAACTGAGAGAAGAAGTGGGGTATGGCGGAGAGGGAGAGAGGGGTGAGAAGAGGAAGAGGGGGAGAGAGACAGAAAGAGGGAGATGAGACAGGAGGCGGGGGTGGGGAGAGAGCAGTCACCACCTAAAACGGGGGCCCAAGTACTGTCTAGGGAAAAATGGTCAGCCTTTAAAATCGCCCTTCCCCCCTTCCTTTCTTCTTTCCCAAATCTGGGCCGTCCCCCCAACGCCTGGGAGAACCCAGCTCCCACCTTTCAGGGGATCCACTGAGCTCCGCAGCTTTGATTTCCTGAGAGTGTCCTGAATTCTCCTGGCTCCTGGGCAGGGGGAGCAGCTGGAGGGGAGCAGCCAGCTGTCTGTCTGTCTGTCTGTGAGTCCTTGCAGTGGGCCAGGCATGAGGAGGGCCCACCATTCCCCTGTTTGGGGCCGAGCATGGAGCCAGAGATGGGGAAGGAGTTTCATGGGTCCTGAGGGGCGAGCCCGGGCCCCCTTCCCTGACTTCCTTTTGATTCTAAAGTAAAATCAGTTCACATCCAAGGGGCCATCTTATCCTCTGGCTGATGTGACCTAAGTCTTTGTTGTACTGGAGGGTAAGGGACAATCTCTGCCCATCGCCAGCAAGACCTCCTCATGGAGGGCAGGGGTGTGGGCTGGAGCTGGGGGTGGGTCTCGGGTGGAAGCTCCGGCAGGTTCTGGGGGCTGGAAGTGGGGGAAGGGGATCGAGAGGATCTTCAGCCAACGCAGAAAGAAGGTGACCTGCTGAAGCCACTCAAGTGCACCTAGAGTCCCCTAATTTAGGCTTGCTAAGGACAGGCTTCCTGTCATATGACCTGAGCCTTCGAGCTGCACCCAGCTAATCCAAGGGACAGCCTACCAGAGCCTGGACCAGGAAGTGATGAGGCAGTCCCCTGCCCACCGTTAGGCAGGCTGGGAAGGGATGGAGTTCCAGGACCTGGCCCTCCTCCCTGACTGCCCTTCTACAGAAGCCTCAGGTGTTTCACCCAGGTCAGATGCCAGGCCAGAAGAGACCCCACTCCATTCACCTGCCTGATGGCCTCCTCCCAGAACCAGACTCAGTTTCACCACTTTTTAAACATTTTCAAAATAATTATCAATGCTTTAGAAGTTGCAAAGATAAGCAGAGAAGCCCCCGGCATCTCCCCGTTTCCCCATGGCTACGGCTTCTGTAACTAATTACAGTACAGTATCAAACCAGGAGCTCAGCCTGGGTGTGATGTGTGCACACCATTCTATGGCTTTTGAAAAAAGTCCAGATTCCTGTGACCATCACCACGGTCGGGACATAGAATTGTTCCACGGTGACCTCACTCACAATGAATCTTTCATTAACAGTCTCTTTGCTGTTCTGGAGTGGAAACCGTGGGTGATAATGCAGCCTGGCATTATATGTACAGAGCAACATGTGTTTTGAAATTAAATAGGTGTTTTAAGTGTATATAATATATGAAATGCAAAGTAAGGAAGAAATAGAAGGAAAGTCGGGTTTTTTTGGTAATAAAATATATTTAATACTTAATGTGGTGGGCACGGTACACTAGAGGACAAAATCAAATCAGAAGAAGGCGTTGGGGTGAATCCATAGCTACAGAGAAAGATAACTCAGGAGGGTGGTGCTGGCATCTCAACACCACAGGTGCACTTTTGAGATAAACAAAACAAAACAGAGTCGCCCTGTGATTTTTACAGTAGTTGTACCCCTGGAAAGTGGAGTACAAGATTTACTTCATGTTTATACGGAGTTTTTTCCAGGCTCAGCTACTCAAAGCAAAGTTTTCACTTACAGGAAAAGAGAAATCCCTCTGTGGAGAGCCATCCTGCTGTCCACATCACACTGCCCATCATTCTGCATCCTGGCTCCTGTCCACTAGACGCCAGTCAGCTCCCCCACCCCTGGGCTTACTGCCAACCAAAATGCCTCCTCCAGGGGCTGAGGCTGTGGCTCAGTGGCTGAGCACTTGCCTTCCACATACAAGTCACTGGGTTTGATCCTCAGCATCACAGAAATATAAACAAAATAAATGTATTGTGTCTGTGTGTAACTAAAATAATTTTTTAAAAATGCCTCCTCCAATTCTAAAGCTGCCCCTGGGGGCAGTACCACCCCCTATTGAGAACCACTAACCTACTGGACACTATCCCCTTGTGGCTGGCACTGTGTCAGGCTGGAGGAACAGGGAGGGAGAGGGGGGGGGAAGAAGCACAAAGAAATCATACTTGGTGTGCAACTCCATGAAATGCAACTCATTACATTCTGGTTGTCAGATTTAGCAGTTAAAATATTGTGTGAGTCATGTTTATACTAAAGATTGTTTGTCATTCATCTCAAGTTCAAATTTAACTGGATGTCCCATATTTTATCTGGCCACTCTATGATAATACAGACCATGTGGACATGATGGATGGTGCTGACATTGAATTGGGGAATGTCTGGGGGTGTATTAGTCAGTTTCTTGTTACTATAACAAAATGACTGAAGTAATTACCTTATAAAGAAAATAAGGTTTATTTAGCTCATGGCTCCGGAGGTTCCAGTCCAAGATTGGGTAGCCCCATGGCTTTGGACCTGTTCAGGGTCCCAGGCGGCAATGGCGGGAAAGTGCATGTCAAAGCAAAGGGTTGACATGATGAACCAAGAAGCAGAGAGACAGGATGGGTCAGGGTCCCACAATTCCCTCCCAGGGCATGCCCCCAAAGACCTCCACTAGGCCTCACCTCTTACGGGTCCACCACCTCCCAATGGGGCCACCCTGGAGACCAAGCCTTTAGCACATGGAGCAGGAGAAGACACACTCGCACTCAAACCCTGGCAGGGAAGGAGGCTTGGCCCTGGAGTGGCCCGGGCAATCCCAGCACCACAGTGACCTCAGCCACGTGCAGAGGAGCTCCTTGGAGGCCTGCCCTAATCCATGAGGTGACACATTATCCCCAGCCTGCCAATGAGGTGACTGAGGTCCTGTGAGGTCATGTGATGCTGTCCTGGAGTGCATGCAGTTGGGGCAGGATGGGTGCCCAGTAACACAACCCTCCTAGAGAGGGTTGGCTGGGGGAGTTGGGAAGAGAAGCACAGGAAGGCAGTGTGGGGAGCAGGGCTGGTGGCAGGGTGGCCCTTCAGGGCCCTGGTGCCCTGGTGGGCAGCCGGCTCCTCCCAGGCGGGGAGCTCTACAGCCAGGGGGAGGCAGGAGGGGACGCGTGCCCTGGGCCAATGCTGAGACACAGGGCGGGGACACGGAGGCTGCTGGGAGCGCGGGCCTCCTTCTCAGCGAGGCCTGTCCTTATGTACAGGGCTCACCTGGACGGCCTTCGTGAAACCTGGACTCGTCTCTCTGGGGGATGAGGCCACAGTTAGTCATGGAGTGTTTTCTTCACTCATCAGAGGAGAGAAGCTGGCCCGGCCACTGCTACCAGTCACTGTCACCACACAGTGGAGCTGGAAGCTGTGTTCTGCCACCGAGAGTGGCTGGGGTGGGATCCTAGGTAGACGTCCCCTCCCAGTGCAGACCGCCAAGTCCCAGGGTGGGTGGAGAAGTCAGGAGAAGGGGGTCCTCAGATCCCTGTGAGGTCAAAAGCCCCAGGAAAGCCTGCCCACCAACATCCTCCTGCTCTTCAAAAGGGTCCTTAGTGGACAGCAGCCCACCTCGCGGGGCCTTGTGGGGTGTCTCACTTGTACTCTGGGTATTGAGCCTCTCCGATCCCGAGTTCATCCACCACCGGGTACGGGTGTCGTTCTCCTGTCTCCTGGCTGGTCTGGGTTCCATGTGCAGAGCTGGCACCACAGTGCCCTGCAGTAGACCCTTCCCTGGGCCCCGAAGCCGCCTCCCCTCGTCTCCCTCCCTGCCTCCCAACCTCTGGAAGTCAGCATGCTGCTCACCAGTTCTATGAATTCAGATATGTGAGCTGTCTTCTTGAGAATATTTAGGAGAGAAGCCAAACTGGGTTCACAGAAAGTTGGCGCAGAACAGAATGCAGTGATTTAAAAAAAAACGATGCCAACTTCTTCCTGATTATAAGGCCATTTAAAAGTATATGTGGTAATACTGCAGCATTGTCCTTGTGGAAGAAGATCTTAAAAAAACATGGAAGAGTAAATCAAACTAAATTAATATCACCCACCATGTTGCTGCTCAGAGTAACTCTATTTTTAAGGAAAAGGAAAAACTTACTAGAGCCACCAACCAAATGTTACTAGTTCAGCTGGACCTTTCTCGGTGCCCAGATAAGAATCATCTGTTATTAATATGCACATGGTTTGTACAAAAACAGATACAGATCTGGTGTAAAGCTTCTCATGACTTTCCTTGTTAAACCCCCTTTAAAAAGAGATGACATAAAGACAAACTTTAGTTTAGCTCTAGTTCAAACAATTAAAGCAGGGGCTGGGATGCAGCTCAGCACTGGAACGATTGCCTAGTGCGCGCACGCGCGCACACACACACACACACACACACACACTCACACACACACACGAAACCTAAGGAGGCCTTGCTATGTAGGTCCTAACCCAAGGTGGAAAGTTTCAAAAATAAATTTGGAGTTGCATTTATTTGGGGTGGAAAGGGCTAGGGGAGGGCAGAGAACTGAATGCCCCCCAGCTAGGTCACGCGTGGACCATGTACAATTTTCAACCTCACTTTACCTTTCTGTGAAATGGAGGCCCAGGACATCCCTTGGAATCTTCCCCATGGGCCTTTTAAAATCTGCATGTGTGGAACCTACATTTTCTTCTAGCAGTTGCAGAATTTCTGATCTTTGATTAAGATCTTTGATTCTCTTGGAGTTGCCTTTCATGCAGGGTCAGAGATAAGAATCTAGTTTTATTCTTCTACATAGGGATTTCCAGTTTTCCTAGCACTGTTTGTTTAAAAGGCTCTCTCCTCTCCAATTACGTCGCTGGCTCCTGTGTTAAGTATCAGACGACTGTATCTATGTGGGTTTGTCTCTGGCCTTCTGTTCTGCTCCATTGGTCTTCATGTCTGTTTGGTGCCAATGCCATGCTGTTTTTGTTACTGTAGCTCTGGGGTATAGTTTGAGGCCCAGTATTGGGGTGCCTCCAGCACTGCTCTTCTTACTCAGGATTTCCTATTCTGGGTATCTCATTTATTTTTCAAATGAATTTTAGAATTGCTTTTTCTAGATCTGTGAAGAACTTAACACCAAAACCCCCAAATAATCCAGCTAACAACTGAGTAAAAAAACTAAACAGACACTTCTAAAAAGAAGAAATACAAATGGCCAATAAATATATTTTAAAATGTTCAACATTTCTAGAAAGGTAAATCACAACTACACTGAGATTTCATCTCATTCCAGTCAGAATGGCAATTATCAAGAATGCAAACAATAACAATAAATGCTGGCTAGGAGTGGGGGAAAGGTACACTCATACATTGTTGGTGGGACCACAAATTAGTACAACCATCCTGGAAAGAAGTATGGAGATTTCTCAAAAAACAGGAAATGGAACCCATATATGACCCATCTGTCCACTTCTTAGTATCTATCCAGAAGATCTAAATCAGTATACTCCACAACAATGTTTATAGCAGCATAATTCATGATGGCAAAACTATGGAACCAGCCTAGGTGCCTGTCAAAAGAAGAATGGATAAAGAAAATGTAGTATAAATACACAATGGAATATTACTCAGCCATAAAGAAGTTCTATTCCACGCTTGTATAATTATGCCAAATAAACCCCAATATTATGTGTAACTAAAATGGACTGATAAAAAGAAACAAATAAGAGTATTAAAAAATAAAGGAAATCTGCCCATGTGGCCCCTCTAGGGAGACTCTGCCGGGGGTGGGGAAAGGAGGGTGTTTAGTGTTTTCAAAAAGCTCCTGGGTAGTGGTGTGCTGGAGCAGCTCCCACCAAGAAGAGCCAATTCAAAACTCTGTATGACCTTCTCAAGCTGCATGGTAATGAGTCATTTTTAAAAATTAAAATACATAGACTTCCAACTGAATAAGTAATAGAATGAAACAGGAGTAAATACTCAAGACTCATCCCCACCTACTGAACCCACTATGTTTTCCCTCTTCCTCGTTCCCTGACCTGTCTCTAGAGCTGGTCACTTCTATTTCGCCCGAGGGGCAGAATATCCTGGAACGGGGTGGCCCTCCTCATCTCGGCCCAGCTGCCCATTCAGAGGCCCACTGGGAGCCTGGACTCAGCCACTGGGGAAGGATTTACACCACAGAAATCGGCAGATGCTACTGCTAAGGTTCCCCAGCTCTGGTGGCCCGGTTCCTGACACCCACGGCCCCCAGTGTGCGATGGGGGCTAATTCAGAAGGGCTCATTGGCTCACTTTTCACAGTTTTGACCAGAAGTTTAGGCTTCTGTGCTGCAGAGAGGCCGAGATGTGCCTCCTGAGGGATGACTTTGTGGCCGCGGGTCTCTTTACCAAACGTTTCTTCTGAAGGGGGCCGTGTTTGCGCTGGGCTCCCCTGGCACTGAAGAAGCAGGTGTGTTTGTGCAGGTCTTGAATGCAAACAGCTCTATGAACTCTTTTCTTTTCTCTTTTCTTGGTTCTCCTGTTGCTGGTATTGATCCAGGCCTTTCTACGGGCCCGGGGTAGGCTGGTGGTGTTTGTACATTTGTGCAAATAGCTGATTGTGGAAGCCCATTCTGTCACAGGCTCTATCACGACAAATGAACCGTAACTTAGGGTTTCCTCTCCTTTGAGTCGTTGGTGTATAGAAGATTTTCCCTTAAACTCTTTTCCACCACTGGGCCCTGCCCCTTGGTGGCCTTGTTTGGAAAGCACGCCAGCCAGCAGTCAAGTGGTGAGGGTCCAGAGGCGAAATCCATTCCCTCCTCCATCTTTTATGGAGAGTCCAGGCTCGCCTGGGGTGGGGCCCGCTCCTTCTCCGCTTCAGGTGTATTTCCTGGATATTAAGGGAAATGGGGCTCCTAGGCATGGATTGTATGTGAAGTGCTGAGAAGTTGATTGGTGCTAACAGTGAGCCATGCGTGTTGCTGAGGTCTTTGGGGGTGTCCAACCAACAGCACACGTCTCCCTGCATAAGTCCTGAACCTGGTGAGAAGTCAAACACAGGGAGGAATCCAGTGGAGTCCCAAAGGTTACCTCTACCCAGGTAAAGCCTAGGTTGGAGGGTGTGGCTTAGATCTTTGAGCAAATAGGCTCCCTAACATTATCGCATTGTGCCATGTTGGGGGGTGGAGCCCAGCCCTGGAGGTACAGCTCACTCCCAAAAGGGATCCACAGGCCTGTGCCCTTTTAGACTTACCAAACGGACAGAGGAGTGAGGAATGGCAGAGACAGGTGTTATGCTGATGAGCTCCCTCACCTGGAAGGAATCCTCCCCACCCAGTCACCACCGACTTGGCCCACCCAGCAGAGAGCACTACGGTGTGCTTACCTGTCTCAGCTCTGGGAAACGCCTTCATTTGAGGGCTGAACTCTGCTTGTGTGAGACCAGGTTCCAGAATGGAAAGGGGAGCTGCAGTCATTCCAGAGCGCTTCCTGGAAGAAAATGGATGTCGGAATTACAGTTGGTTCTGTCCACCAAGTCAGAAGTGGTGGAATTGCTTATCCTTAATTTGCCACACCCAGCTGAATAGTGTTTCCATGACACTGAGGCTGTCCAGAGCCTCAGCCTGTCACTTGACTTGGAAGTGGAGTCTTGGTATGCGTCATCAAGTTGTGATGGGGTCACAGTGGAGTAGGGTGGGCCCTGATCCAATGTGACCCGTATCCTAAGGAGAAGAGGGAAATCTGAACTCAGAGGCCAGGAAGAGAGCGCAGGTCAAGGACACCAAGGACATCAGCACACAGCAGGAGAAAGGAGAGGTCTGGCCTCACGGCTTTGGGTGGCCCTGCAGGTGGCCACTGATGTGGGCCCTTGAGGCAGGAGGGGGCAGTTTCCTCTGGTGGAGAAGGACAAATGGGAAGACTTGGGCACCTTCACGCTGTTGTTGGATCCCTGCAGGGTGATGAGGGGGTGGGTCCTGTGCTCCACCTCCATCGAGGAAGCTCCAGATACTTGCAGCTCTTCCCAGGGCAATTGCCTGTGGAAGTCCAAGAACACAACTGGGCTTCTGGGCACAGTCACCCCACAGGACCCCAAAGACTGCCCAGGACCTGGGGGTCTCTCTCTGCACTTGGGGATTTGCTTTCCCTCAAGTCCAGGACCCCCACTCTCTTCCCAGGCATGGCATTTGGCAGGAAGGGAAGGCCAAGAGGACAGTTAGTTCCACCACTCCTTACAGAGGGCTGGGTTGGGGTCACATAGAGGGTTGTGATCAGTGACTGGTTATTTTGCAGGGCCCCGGGTCCTTCCAGCTGCTGCGGGGTAGCTGACAGCTCACTCACAGTCTTGGACAGATGTCTGCCATTGCTCTTGGGTTGTGGAAGGCTGAGGGCAGGAGACCCTTGCTGTGGCCCCCACGACGCCATGATGAGGTTGAATTTCCAGGGGGTGGAGGGTACCATCGAGAGAAGCTTCTGTTCTTGGAAACCTAAGACCTTTCCTGACAGCTGGTTTGGCGTAGGTAGAGCTTGTGTCAAATGGTGTCTGAGGCAAGTGGTGTGTTGGGTCCATGATGAGGGAGAACCCGGCTATACCCACTAGGGTGCAGATGGGTCATCCCAGGGAATGGAATGCAGGCAGAAATTGGGCACTGGATTTGACACTGGGCATTTGAGATCTCTGCCCCAGGCCTGTCTGATTCTCATTTCACTTTCCCGTCTCCTCTGAGGAATCAATGTCGGCTCTCGGCATCTGTTCTCCATCGTTCTTCCCGACCACTGAGACAGATAGAGGCCGTTTACGAGGGTCCCCCCAAATGTCTGTTCTACTCCTGAAAACTGCCCGTGGCCATGCTCATGCACATTGTATTTATTCTGTGAGTTCTTGATTTTTTTTTTTTTTTTTGGACTAAAAGGGAAAAGTTGCATTTTTCTGTCTAATCCTGTTGTGAAATTTTTTCACTCATCCGATGTGTTTTTTCAGATAACACCTCTGAGCCTTCCCATTTCTCACTCCTAATCTTTCCTTCTCGTCCCTGAGATTTATAACTTACACATGTGCCCGCCCTTCTCCCCACACTGACGGCGCACTCACCCTGCCCCTGACTGTCTCTTCAGCATCCATCTTAGTACGATGAGTCCTGGGGAGCCCTGGGGCCCCCACGTGCGCCCCACCCTCTGCTCCCTCCCTTCGTGCAATACATTCCATTTTTCTAATCAAAATACATTGCCTGCAAGAATTTTTAAAAAATGCCTTCTCTCTGCTCAGAGGTGATGCCCACTTCTCTATGTCCCAATTCAGGACCAGGATGGGAAACAGAGCAGATCCTAACCACCACGAGAAAAAGACACTGGCTTTTCCTTTGCTCACATCAAGGGTACAAAGCAACAAACACCCGCAGTCAGGGTGATCTTTGCAGAGTCGTTTTCAAAGTCTCAGCCCTTTGGCCGCCCTGTCTCTGGCTGAACTGAGATAGGTCATTGCTGTCTTAGCTGAGACCATTCGAAATGCATAAGGAAGAATGAAGCCATCCGCAGGTGGGACCTGTCAGCCGTAGGTACAGTAAGCAGGGTGCTTCGTGCTTTGGACAGTCAGGAGGGCTGGGAGGCCCAACCTGAAGAACTCAACTCATGGAGAATTAACTCAGCCTCCGCTGGTGCCACCCATCGGCTCTGCCAGGGGAGGCAGATAATACCTCTGCCTCTCAGCAGGTGCACAGGGAGCCATGGCTGTCACCAGGTGAACTTGCCCCTGGGTCTCCTCAGCACGGCAAGAGTGCGGGAGTCCAGGTGCCTTCCATCCAGAGCCTCCTTGTTGGACTGTGGTGCTGACCCTAGGATCCACACCGCTGGGGGGAAGGGACACGTGAACGTGACATGGTGTGTCAGACACCTCTCTGTCTGACCCTTGTGTCCTCTGCAGGAGCTGGACTGGTTTCATAAGCCACATGACCGGAGCATCCAACCCTGGTCCTTGAGCCTTTCTGTTCTGCAGGAGCCCACCTGGGTGGGGACTTACAGCCACCGGCATTGCCTCAGGGTCCTTCCTCCCAGTGGAACCAGAGCAGCAGCAGATGGCCCCCAACGTGTTCTGTGATGCTGTAGGGAGAGGGAGGGCTCCCGGAGAGAGATTTCTGTTAAGGAACTGACCCTGTGACTGTGGGGTCGGTGACTCCTCTGCAGGCCAAGCCTCAGGGAGAGCCGCATCACAGTTCAGGGCTGGGGGCTACCTGGCAGAATCCCTCCATCCCGGGAGCCGTCCTGTTTCCTTTCCTTTCCTACGTAGGCCTTTAGCTGATGGGATGGCCCACCCGCATACGGAGGACAAGGACAAGCTGCTTCACTTTCAAAGTCCACCCACTTAAACATCATCATAGCATGGAAACACCCAGAATGATGTTTGAGCTCATACCTGGGCCCACGGCACAGCCACGCTGACACGTAAAATCAACTGTCACAGGAGGTGCCTTGCACACCAGCTGTGCCCCCGTGAGGGTCCTGCTGTGTTCAGGACGGTGGGTCAAGCAGACCACAGGCAGGGGTTTCCTGCGGGTCTTCTCAGGGCCTGTGTGGGTGGGGGGCCTTTGCAGTTCCACACACTCCCCTGCCCACAGAACCCCCCTCTCCAGGCCATTCCTTGGGACCGGTGCTCCTCCGAACACACCTGGGAAGCGTAGGTCTGAGGCTGCCCATAGGAAACCAGGTGATAAAGGAAGGAGGCCAGGCCCGTGCCAGGTGCTGCTGTCCCAGCCACTGTTCTCAGGGATAGAAGAGCAGGGATGCAGCTGGCCCTCATCACTACAGACTGCCGGGTTATCTCAACTTGAGCCACATTCACTAAAAGTTATACCTTTCCCTAAGTTCTCTCTCAGAGCCAACAAAGATCTCAGCATACAATATTTGCCACGTGCTTAAACTAAAAACTTACTTGCTGTACATTTGAAGCCCAAGTTGAACTGAGCACCCAGGACTTTATCTGGCAGCCCCACCCCTTGCCAACATTCAGCAGCTCCAGGCAAACTCACCACAGGGCCTTTGCACACACTATCCCCATGAATCTTCACTGTCCCTGCCAAGCCCACCCTCGTGTAGGCCTTTATCTAAATGCCACCTTCTCAGGAGGCCTCCTCTCCTTTTTTTTTTTTAAGAGAGAGTGAGAGAGGGGAGAGAGAGAGAGAGAGAATTTTTAATATTTATTTATTTTTTTTCTCATTCTCGGTGGACACAACATCTTTGTTGGTATGTGGTGCTGAGGATCGAACCCGGGCCGCACGCATGCCAGGCGAGCGCGCTACCGCTGAGCCACATCTCCAGCCCAAGGCCTCCTCTCTTAAGGTGTGACAACCGGGGCCTTTCTTTCCCTGCCTTCCCTCCTCTTCTCCTTAGCACTTGGTTGGCCCTGCTCCATAGTGTACTTTCAGTGTCTCCTGCTGGAAGACAAGCTCCTCGAGGGCAGGGTTTCTTTTTCTCTTTGGTTCCCTGCTCTGTCCCCTGGGCCTAGGACAGTGCCTGGACACACAGATGCTCAGGACGTAGTGCTAATGAGGGACCAAGCAGCCCAAACCAGATAGCAGGGAGAGTGATAGGGACACTCCCACTCCCATGCTTTAGTCCTTGCCCCACAGTTTACCTCAAAGCGCCCCAGTGCCTCCTCCTTCCCCTTTTGTCAAAGGATCTCAGGGCTTTGTCATCTGCATGCTGTTTTGTCCCCTCCTTCTCTGTGGCACCCATTACCAGGCCCACTGCACCCTGGCCAGGCCTGGACTCTGTCTGTGCCACCTCAGGCAAACTGGGCCTGAGGAGAGGGGATGCCCGTCCTACTGTCCACCTGAGCTTTGCCCTGGACTGGGGTCCAGCCTACAGACCCTCCTGGGTCTCTCCACACATGCGCCCCTCAGCCCCAGATTCCTCTAGAATCCTTGTATGTCTACTTCTCCTTTTACATCCGTGTCCACCCTAAACACCGACCCCAAGACCGCCTGCCATATGTCCACAGCGTGACTTCTCTCAACTTCACACCAACGGGCACTGCTACTGTCTTCTCGCAGTGGCAGTGTTGTGACCAGGTGTAATGGGGGTGGTCCCAGACCCCTTGTCTGGGTCATGAGGCTCCAGTGGAGCTTGGTCTCAGGTCCCTTTCTTTGCTGTGTGTACCTGGAAGCGCAGGTGCTGGATCATGTGGTAATTCCAGGCTTGATATGTTTTAGGATCGCCCTCATTTCCTCATTAGCCAAGCACAGGCTTCTAGCTGCCCCGCAGGCTGGCCCACACTTGTTCCTGTCCCCTCTGTTGACCACTGCGGGGTGGGGTTTCTCCGTCTGGCTCCTTCTGCTTCCCCATCGTCTTGGTCTGTGAGGCTCTGGGCCACGCACACCAACGGCTCCCTTCACGAGCCCACCTCTGCACTTCCCCTGAGAGAGGACATCCCAATGGCTGAAGGCACCTTTCTGTGGCAGCCCATGGACCACAGTTGCTGCCCAGTCTGTTGATGGCCCCTGTGTCCATCAACTATCACGTAAGCCAGTGAGTCCCATGTTGAAAACACGGCTCGGCTATCTACAGATGACCTTCCCAAGGTCATTGCCCCAGGAAGGTCCATGGCACCAAGTCACTATAAGAATGTCCTCTGTCCAAGGGGAAGACTACAAAATTCCAGCAGCTGAGTAACAAAACGAGGTAGAAAAGAATACATGTATCCTCAACCATTCCAAATATTTTTCCTTTAAAAGTTTCCTCTAAGAAAGCAAAACCTCCTAAGTAGGTAGCGTTTTAAGTATTAGGAACTAATCCTTTTTGATCAGTTAATAATTTATAAGGAAGTAGTTGACAGCAAAATGAGAAAAAGACAATAACAGGTGACTCTGCTGGAATGCCTTAAGAAAATGGAGCAAGGCAGAACCAAATTCACCACTGCACCTGACTTGCTTGAATTGCAGGATTTAATCAGTTCCAAATACTCAGGTTACCTCCAATGCTACTAATAACTAAAGATAAAAAATAAAAATCTATTATGCGTATCAATTTGGAAGACTCTACAATTCTTGATCTTATTTTTATTTATCCTAACATTCTAACTTGAGCTGCCACACAAAAAGGATCTCATTGCTCTGTTTTGCTCTTACCTATATTCAATGGCTCTGGTGTAATAGATAATAGCTATATCAAATCTTTCTTTGGAAAACTCTTCATTTCCTTTCATTTTCATTAGTTCTCCTTGCTGAGAAACCAAGGTGAAAGAAGACCCATAAATTAGCTCCAAAGACAATCAAGAAACCAATACCTAGGAAAAATGGATCTGGGTTTCCATCTTTAATGTGTCCAAGCCACTTGCCACTCTATACTTAAATTCTGTCTTATTCTGTTTTCTGTTATTATAAAAAAGAATTAATTCTGGGTACTTTATTAAAAAAGGGGGTGGGGTTATTTAGGTCAGAGTTTTGGAGACTGCAAGTCCAGGACCGGCCAGTCCCATCTGTTCAGCTCTGGTAAGGGCCTCCTGGCAGTGATACTACAAAGGCAGGAGTTTGTATGGAAGAGATCATGTGGAAAAACGAGAAGCCACAGTGATTCGTGGACTAGGATCAGTCTTTTAACAACAATCTGTCTCAAAGGAACTAATGAGGTCCTCCCCACCACATAAATCCCTTCCCACCAGACCTCATCTCTGAAAGGCCCCACCATCTATCCTCCTCACCACACTGAGGACCAAGAACAGCAATTCTGGGGGACAAGTCAATCCAGACCACAGCAAGGCCTTAGCAAAGGGAAATGGAAAGGAAGGAATTGGAGAGAAGAAGAAAGCAATTGGCCTTTTAAGGCAAGAGGGATGTTGGCCAAGTAGAGGCCATCCAGTAGGTGGCTTGACTATATTTGGATCAAAACTTTCAGGTCCTTGGAAGGCAGAGATTCTATAAATAATAATAATTGTTGAAGGTTGACTTAAGAGTCTAGTCTCTAAGGACAATGCACCTCGGAATTCCTGGACTTCTCCCAGGGCTGTACCAGGCCATGCCAGCTGCTCTTTCTGGCCATGATGCTTTCCTCTTGCACCCACTGGGGCAGTCCTCTCCATGCCTGGCCCAATATCACCTGATCCTCGAGGTCATTTTTTACCACACCTGGCTGAGTTTGTGACTCCTGTGGCAGTTTTCCTCCTGTGCTACCCTAACCATGGCATCAGCCTGAGAATAGGACACCACCTTAGGGCCAACTGTATGGACAGCCCTTTCTTCCACTAGGCACGAGTTTCTAAAGTGCAGGAGCTGCTGTGTTGACCTCTTGTCTCCTGTCTGGTTCCCCAAGGCACACACTAAGTGTTTGGCAAATGCTTACAAGATAAAACTACTGTAAGCAAAAGCAGCCTAGGAAGATTTTTTTTTTTTAAATGTGAATAAAGATCTAGGAGTTTCTAGAAAAAGCAAGAATGTAAATAAACTCATACTAAAACCTAAAATCTTCTATCATGATGTAGGCATTTGCACCCATTTGGGTATATTGTCAACATTATTTTTCAATAAATGGAAAAACAAATTCCTTGAAAGCTTATATTCACTCACACTTTGGTAACTTAATTTTGGCCTCCTCCAGGGCTGCTTTCTTCCTCTCCCAGTCAAACCTGATCATCAATGTGATATGATTCATAAACACATTCAAACAAGAGAGGAGCCCCGGGCATGGTGGTGCACACCTGTGATCCCAGTGGCTCGGGAGGCTGAGGCAGGAGGATCCAGGTTCAAAGCCAGCCTCAGCAACTGAGAGAGCCCTACGCAACTCATCAAGACTCTGTCTCTAATAAAATATGTCTGTGGATGTAGCTCAGTGGGTAAGCACCTTAGGTTCAACCCCCTGTACCCAAACACACAACAATGACGACAAAAAAACAAAGACAAATAAGAGAGGCAAAATCATACTGCTTTTTGTAGGAGGATGGAAGTTTAAAGAATTAAGGGAGAAGTTAAAGTTTCACTGATTTTGATGAGTTTTGGTTTGTCACTCACCTGATAAACCCAGAAACATGGGAAATCACAAGCCCTGATTGCATCTTGGCTAAGGAAACCTGCTCTGGCTACAACAAACTCTTTCCAAACCAAATGCTCTCTTCTCGTGCTTCCTGTGTTGCTACCACTTCTAGCCAGCAGCAAAAGCCAAAGCTCTGAGTGAGCAGAGAAGGATGAAGAGTCTCCTGAGTCTGACCTACCCTTGTTCTCACCTCACCCTCAGCTGAGGGCTTACAAAGGGGGCCCTTGACATGCACCAGTCTAGCTTCTTCAGCTACTTTTTCATCACAGTGCTACACGAGTATGCTCTTAATGGCAGCACCCCAAGCCTTGAGTCAGACATCAAGAATACATAATCATGTTCCTGTGGTACTCAGATTTCAACTGATAGACTAACTAGCTCTCTACTCTTCTGCCATAGAGTCTGAGACACACAGACGTCCTTAAGAACCATGAGAGCCTTGGTAAGTCGGTGGCAACAGGGGGGCGGGGAAACTAATTTAATAAGTGGAAATAACTGATCTAGAAAGATCAGCCATGAAAGGTGGGAATGCCTGCAGCTTGAGCTTTGGAAGAGTTACATTTCTCCTGGTGAGGCAAGAAGTTTCTGAAGGGTAACAATTGAAGAAGTCATAAAATTAATGCCCCAATGGAGGTATTTTGGAAAACTGTAAATTTGTCAAAAATTCATGAATTTGTGACCTGGAAGAAAAGCAAAATTTTTAGAGGGTCCCCACTGCTGGGAATGTGTGGAGATACACATGGAGCCTGTCTCTTTATCTCACATTCTGCATACACATTCACACAGAGGCCCTTCTCAAGACTAGGCTGAGAGTGTTATTCTGAATATTCACGACATGACGATTATTAATGTCACTGAGGTGATTTCATTCCTACTTGGCAGAGACAAGTTTTTATACCTAGAAACCGAATAAGTGTTAAGAGAAATGGCAGCTTTGCAACAGCCCAGCGAAAGCAACTCTGTACATTTTAGTCTTGAAATACAGATTATTTGAGTAGATGCTTTTAATTACCCCCTCCTGAGCCCCATCCCATGATTAACCTTATCCTGGGGAGATTTACAGCTTGGACACAAAATGCAACATCCTTGGGAGCACAGGTTCCAGAGTTTATAACTGTATCTTGATTATTACTTTCTTTCGTAAGAGTCAAAATTAAACAAGGCATAAAGAGGCTCTAAGAAGTCTCAATAGATTTCTGGAGGATGATTTTGTAAAAAATGATTTGGGAGAGAATTACCATATATTTACAACTTCTATTATTTAAAAAAGCATTTAACACAACAGGCCTTTTGAAACAGCTCTTTCTAAGAACCACAGACTTTCACAGTCACACAGAGAATTTAAAAAACAAAAACAAAAACAGCTACTGGTGATAGTTAAGTAGGTCCTTGCACATCTGTTGTTGACTCCCCTGGTTATTCTACATGCATGATATTACATCAAATGACCCAAAACTATTGTTTTCAATTAAAGTGACTTATATTTGTTAGATAAAATATGTGTTTTGGGCCCTAGACTGAAAAAAAATTATGTTAAATAAGTCAGACACAGGTGTAGGTACAGGGCAGTGAAGATGCCTACACCAGTTCAGGGCAGGATTAAAAACTTTTCGTTAGCTTCTTATACTGCACTGCCACATCAACACTCATCTTTGCAGAACAATCCTACCCTTAGGAAGGCAGCAGCAAAAACTACAAGGAAGAGTGCCTGACCCAGGAGGACCCAGGGAAGGTGGCAGGAGCAGGCCCTTGTGCCGTGGGACTGACCTTAGGCACCCAGTAGCATTGCGCAGCACCTGTGATGAATGCAGCTGTATTTTCTGATCATCCTGAAGAGGTGAATTTTCCCAGCCTGAGTGGGGGGTAATCACCGCATTGGTCAATACTGGCAGGGCGTTCTGGGTGATTGGCATTTTGAGTGCATCACATGATGAGAGGTTGCACAGGACTCCTGCAAGAGACACACAAGGAAAGAGTTGGTAGCTAACAGTCGTTCTCATCTCACAGTGTTTTCCTCTCTGGAGTGAAAGGCACTGGCAGGAAGGAGTCAGGCAGTGTGTGGAGGGTGTGTCTTAGAGCCTGATCCTAATTCTAGACCATCCATTTGAATCTTCTAGAAGCGTGCTGTGAAAGACAGGTGAGCAGAACAGGGACATGACTGTCTCTGTCTCATCATGAAGAACAACTAACTCCAGAGGGCTGGAGTGAACTTCTAATAGGATGGACCCAAGCTTCCAACTTGAATCCAAGACCAAAGATGTGTGAAAGTTATTCAGAATAGTCTGGTATGTCTTTGTTTTACGCAGCACCTCAGCATGCCTGTGTGGCTGACCTCATTCACCCAGCTTCTACACACTAGCAGCTAGCATTAAAGGGACACTTGAGACTCCAGCAGGAGACTGATGGCAATTAGCATATGAAGCAGTTTGAACATGGTGTCACTGTGATAGCTTCTCAGTTTTTCTCTGGAAGCAAGCTCATAAAGGACCTCTAGAATGTTCTTTCTTAAATGGTGATACAGGGATCATGGAGGGTCTGTCTGCAGTGGGCAGAGAGGAGCAGTAATTAAGGTGGGCAGGTAAAAGAAAAAAATTGCAGACATGTGGAACATTTTAGGTTTTTAGATATATGTTTTCTAAAATGAGACTAATTCTAGAACTGGCCCATGGCCATTGCAGGTTATGACATCATTTGAAAATGCTTTTAAAATAATGGTTCTATTTTTGCTCAGAATAGTTCACATAAAGGAAAAAGAAACAGTACACTATTCTGTTCCCCTACTGATGAAAGCCTTATGCTCCTGCAGCCTAAACAGGCATCAGCAATGCAAAGATGGGGATCAAATACTGTAGCTGTCTTTAGAAAAATGACTTCCGGCTTTAACAAATTCTCAATCTATTTTAACCAGATGAGATTTTGTTTTACCCACCATCTGATGAATAGAATATATAGAATGAACTTTGTTCTGAATTTTTTAATAGTTCTTTACACATGTGGAACCAATCAGTAATACAAATGTGACTGTTAATTATTAATTAAGCAACTATCACAGTGACTATAAAGTTCTATAAAAACATGACTGAAGAGACAAACCCCTTTAACTATCTTTAGAAGTAGCATTTACTGGGAATTTCATTTAAGTGAATGCAACAGAGATGAAATGGTTTTGGTGCCTGTGGTCTATGAATCAGTCCCATAAGGCCCAGGGTTACCTTGAGGGCAAATCTGGACTGCCTGTTTGGGTAAATAAAGTATTTTTGTAACACAGATGTGTCTATTAATTTGTGTATCTTTTGTTTGTTTTTGTCCTCAGAGGGAGATTTCATTATTTGTGACAAAGACTGTGTGGTCCACAAAGCCCAGTAAATACACTACCCAGCCCTTCACAGAAAAGCTGTCCAACCCTCCTCAGTTCATCCACCACCCTCTGCGGGCTCTGTGAGCATGCTTGAACTGCCATCAGTGTCCTTCCCTGAGTGGACAAAGGTGCTCAAGGGTGTAGAGAAGGTGCCCAAAATACTTCATGATTTGGACTACTTTGAAATACCAGGAATATTAGTAGATGCATTTGTCATTTTGAAAATAGAGCATGAAGCTATTTATTCCCCTACTAAATGTTTTACAAATTTTGATCATCAAAATAATAAAAATGATTCTATTATTAATCTATTATTAATATAATCTGCATTTTTGAGAATACAATTTACTTAACAATAAGCTTGTTATTATAATTAAATTGATATCAACATTGGTGAACTATCTGTAGCTCACCCAGTTAGAGTTGTGTCAGGATGTTCATGACAGTCTGCAGATGATATACATAGTGGGGATGATATATATAATGGGTTAAAAAATTGATTCAAAGTTTGCAATATTGGTTTGGGGAAGTACTTGTCTTTATTTAGAAAAATACCACGAAAAGTTTCCTTGAGAATGGTGAGCCACTGAGGGCACAGCCTTTTGGACATTTCAGTGTGACAAAAGAGATTGCTCACCTGCACTGCAAAAGAGGGGAAATGTGGAGGGAGGCATGGGTACAAGAGCAGAAGGCCAAAGCAGCCTTTTGTCAGCCTACTGGGTGGTGAAATTAAGACCTCTGGACAAGTGACAACCTAGGGATCCCTTCTATGGCCCTCAGGGATCTATCTCATTTTAAGCAAAGTAGGTATATCTTTGGGCTTCTGGGCTAGTGTTAAAAGAAACTAGACTGGATCTGAAACCCAAAGTAAGTTTAAATAATAGCATGTAAGACAACTGCCATAGTGTCACATATATACATACACACTGC
Source organism: Urocitellus parryii (assembly GCF_045843805.1). Classification (NCBI taxonomy): domain Eukaryota; kingdom Metazoa; phylum Chordata; class Mammalia; order Rodentia; family Sciuridae; genus Urocitellus; species Urocitellus parryii. Next base: position 3,051,838 of record NW_027553327.1, read on the forward strand.
ATTCACATGCACACACACACCGCTTCAGAGACCAGAATGGTGCTTTTGCTCACTTTGGATGTTTATGAAAACTCAAGTAACCATGTCTGAGAACTAGTTTATAGAATGAGCTGATTAAAAATATTTAAAAGTAGTGCTTTGATTCAATGACTTTACTAAACTTCTTGTTAACTGTTACATTTCAATGGTGATGGTCTAAAAATAATGACACTGAGAGTTACGATGCAATCCTTATTAATACCAAAATTTAAATAACCTTCTCTGCTAAAAGCCAGATTTGTTTTGTAAATCAAAAACAGAGGCTAATCAAATCTCACTTTTACACTTTAATGTAGAAATTGCAAAGTTATTTGTTTGTAAAATGTATATTTTCCTCACTGAATTCAATCCCTTAACTATATTGTAAGGCCAGTGAAACAATCAATGTTTACAAAAGATCAAAATTGATGTGTGACCATATTTACCTCTTAGTGATTTCCACTTCAGTTTAAAGGCAGAAATTATTTTTGAGAATTTTGATCAGTAGTCTCTCTCCCTCTCTGTGTCTGTTTCTCTCTTCCTCCAGTTGTGTGAAATGATCTGCTTTCTCCATTCAGTGGGTGAATCAAGATGAGTAAAGTTTCATTTTAAATCAAGTAGCAAAGAGGGGTGCCTGCTTCTGAACTGGAGTTGCACAATCCTATCTTCTCCTCTGAAACCCTGTATGCCCTCCAGCAAGTTACTTAACTATATATATCTGAACCTATCTCACAGCGTTGTTCTCAGATTAAATGAGATTTCAAATAAATTGCTTAACAAAGTGCTCGATAAATAATATCTGTCTGGAATTATATACTGTACAAACTTGTTAAAGGATATTCTTAATTGATTTACAACCTGGTCAATATATGAAATCAATTGAATAATTTGACGACATAATATATGGTAATCAGTAAGGGAACACACTTCATAAATTAGTTTTAATATGTAAACTGTGTATTGTCTAATGCATTCTAAATCCCATCTTGCCTATGATTAATGAGATTAAATAAGGAATATATTGGTTCTATAATAAACTCTATGGATTTGTCATTTAAGGAATAATTTCAAAATATCTACATTAATATTGCATGTATGAGATATTTTGCTAGATATATTTCTAAGGTAAGAACAGTGTTTGAACTAATTAATTAATTTTTTTTAAAGTAAAATATTTTCACATTATGGTAATTGACAAAAACACATTTAAAAACAGTAATTTTGAGTTTTGCAAAAAGAGGAAATACAGAGAGTATTAAGAGGCAAAAAGAAAGAAGGAACACTTTTTTACTTTATTAACAAAGAAGCTTCTAATAAACAGATGAAAAGGAAGCTACTGGCGATTGATGCAACCTGTAACAAATGACCCAACTTGGAAGTTTCTACTGTTCTGTATCTGTTCCCAGGTGCTGCACAGGTGTCCTGGTGTAAGATATATAGGGACATGGATTCATCTAGTGTCTAGCACAGAGGTATTTAGCTTATTTTTATTTATTTTTTAAAGTTGTAGATAGATACAACACCTCTATTTCATTTATTTATTTTTATGTTGCTGAGGATTGAAACAGGTGCCTTACATGTGCTAGGAAAGCATTCTACCACTGAGCCAAAACCCCGGTCCGCTCTTTGGTTTCTAAACTCTGCATTTCCCTAAAGAAAGAAATTGAAGAAGAACGTAAAACATGGAAAGATCCGCCATGCTCTTGGACAGGGAGAATTAATATTGTCAAAATGGCCATACTACCAACGCAAACACAGATTTAATGAAATTCCTATTAAAATCCAGTGACATTCTTCATAGAAATAGAAAAATCATTCCTGAAATTCATTTGGAAAAATAAAAGACTCATAATAGACAAAGCAGTCTTTAGTGAGAAAAGTGAAGCAGGAGGCATCACAATACCAGACCTTAAATTGTACTACAGATCCACACCAACAAAAACAGGATAGTCCTGGCACTGAAACAGGCAAGAAGGCCAGCAGAACTGAATAGAATACACAGAAAAAAACCCATATCGCATACTGGACAAAGGCAACATACACATACATTAGTGGAAAGATAGCCTCTTCAACATGTGGTGCTGGGAAAACTGGAAATTCATATATACTAGAATGAAATCGAACCCCTGTTTCTTACCCTGCACAAAATTCAACTCAAAGTGGATCAAGGACCTAGGCATTAGACCACAGCCCCTGAACCTACTCAAAGAAAATGTAGGCCCAAGTCTTCATCACGTTGGCTTAGAAACTGATATTCTCAACATACACCTAAAGAGCAAGAAGTAAAATCAAGAATCAATACATGGGAAAGTATCAAACTAAAAACTTCTTCACAGCACAGGAAACAATCAAGAATGTGAACAGAGAGCCAACAGCATGAGAGAAATTTTTACCACCAGCATCTCAGATAGAGCATTAATCTCCAGGATATACAAAGAACTCAAAAAACGTAACACCAAAACAAACAAACAACAACAACAAAACCCATAAATAACCCAATCAATAAATGGGCAAAACCCCCACAAAAAGACAAAACAACAACAACAACAACAACAACAACAAAACCTGAACAGGCACTTCATAGAAGAAATATCAATGGTCAAAGAATTTTCAATATCTCCAGCAATTAGAGAAATGCAAATCTAAACTACACTGGGATTCCATCTCACTGCAGTCAGAATGAAATTATCAAGAGTACAAGCAACAATAAACATTAGTGAAGATGTAGGGAAAGAGGTTCACTGATAAATTGCTGGTGGGACTGCAAATTGATGCAATCACTCTGTAAAGCAGTATAGAGATTCCTTAGAGAATCTGGAATGGAACCACCATTTGACCCTATTATCCCACTCCTCAATTTATACCCAAAGGACTTAGAATCAGCATATTACTGTGACACAATCACTTCAATGTTTACAGAAGCTCAATTCACAATAGCCAAGCTATGGAACAAACCTAGGTGCTCTACAACAGATGAAATGATAAAGAAAATGTGGTATATGTACACAATGGAATATTGCTTAGCCATAAAGAAGAATTAAATTATGGCATTTACCAGTAAATAGATGGAGCTATGTGAAATAAACCAATCCCCAAAAATCAAAGATATAATGTTCTCTCTAATATGTGGATGCTAACCCACAACAAGGGAGGAGGAGATTAGAATTTTTTTGGACAAAGGGGTATGAAGGAAAGGGAGAAGGAATGGGAATATGAAAGAATGAATCCAATATATTTTTCCTATCCTCATATAAAAATAAACAATCAATGTAACTCCACATCATGAACAACCACAATAATGGGATTCTAATTGGAACAAATTGTACTTATTCTATGAATGTATAATATTTGAAAACACACTCTACTGTCATGTAAGAAAATCAAATGCATAGATAACATGTTAAGTTCATTTTCAAGGCCAAAAAACTCCAAAGAAAGCAAGAAGAAACAAAGAGAATTTATAAACACAAAAGTATGCATTGAAGGTATCTTTCTACCAATAAATATTAAATCAAAGAAAAAAAGTCTGCGTTTCCATCCTGCCTACCTTGGAGAACCATTAGGAAATGTAAAGGAGGCAACACATTAAGGTGCATATGGAAAAAAATAAGTCTGAAAAGACATTACTACTATTATTTTATTTATCTTATTGGTTCCATGTAAGTATCCAATCAAAAAACCCCCACAATTCCCTGACCATTTTCCACCCTGCATAGACTTTCCAAACCCACTCTGGACTTCAAGTCCACCCCACTGGAGAACTGATAAAATGACTCTCTCAGCTGGAGTCAGAGAAGACCACCACAGTTAAATGCATCAACGTGTAACCGAAAGCACTTCTTAGAGGCGAGAAGCTGGCATTCTTAATCTTTTAATTCTTTGTTCTATTTAAGAGCAGTAGCAGATACTGTACCAGTATTTGCAAAGGTTCTGCCCATGACTCTGGTTCATGAAAACTATTTCTCATGAAAAATCTCTGTAATGATCTATTTGGTTGCAGTTTGAACTTGTAAGTTCTCACCTCTGTCATGATCCCATCATTTAAGGAGATAAAGGAAAGTAGGAAAAGCCTTTATCTTGGACTGAATGGGAATCATCATTTTCTGCACAGTGATGTGTCCTATTGGTCACTTAAAAGGTGCCTGCAGCACCACAGCCAAGTCACACACACCTGACCCTTCCATTCCCCTGCACTGACCATGCTCAGGCAGCCATGTTCTCCCAATAGTCACCCTGTCTGAGGGTGGGATTCTGCCAAGTGTGAGTGGAAGAACAGCAGGCAGTGGACTCTGCTGAAACCCCTGGTGCCCACCCCTGTGGCAGGCACCTCCCCTCCCCTACAAGAAAGAATGTCAGGAGATTCCACAAGTTCCTCTCCTTAGGACACCACTCACGAAATGTGATCCAGGGGAGTCCAGTGGTTCCTGCTACTGGCACCTTTTATCTATCCATGTGGATACTGAATACAAAATCACACAGCAGTGACAATGACAAAGAAAGCCTCCAGTGACTCTTTTAGTGTGTTCCAAGCTGAGCTCAAATGTCCACTTTCTGTTTCCACATTTAGATATTACCTGATGTTAAAATGCCATAGTTTTCTCTAGGTGTTGGTGAATCAGTAATCCTAGGGCCTTGGATAACTCCTCTCCTGAAAGTCTGTCCCCCCATCATTCAGAGGCCAACGCTGCTTGTGAGTGGGGACTCGACCTCTCCTTCCCAGGCTCTCCTCCCAGGTTCAAAGATTATCACAAATTGTTGTCTCTGTTTTAAAACTGCTATTTGACCTCTGCACCAAATAGACTCAGAAGACAAGCATTCTCTCACAGTAGGAAATTTAATCTGTGGGACATTTCATAACACTATATGCAAGGCCTGGTGCTATTGGAGGGACATATAGTTATAGTACCATAGCCTAAAACAAAGAGAAACTGTCTGTAAAGGTAGATTGTTTAAATTATTCACAGTGCTCTCTGGATAGTCAGGGCTGATGAGCTTTCTTTCACACTTCTTTGAACTTCAATCCTTTTGGCTTCTTTTGTGTGTTGCAGGGAAGTTCTCATAGTGCCCAGTTGGTCAAGCAGAGGGCTCCCTTCAAGGTGCTGATTAGATGCTTTGTCTGGACTCCAAATTCAAAATGAGCTTCTGATATTGGCTCACTTTGACTTTGAGAACAATTGCTTTACAGCTGAGCAGACTCACTGAACCTGGATTTGACACACAGCAAACCTAAGATTTCTATAGCACTTAAGCAGCTTAACCCAAGAATAAGCCTCACTTTAAACCCAGAATAGACTGAGGACACCAGACACCAGCTGTATGATTTGACTTTGCTAGGATGTGATGATCATTAGAGTTAGACCAAAAAACTTAAATAAGGTGGTAAGGGTACTGGTAAAAAGGATCACAATCATCAAAATCCATAGAAAAAAATCTTTTAGAATAAGAAAATTGAGTAAAATGTAAGATTAAAATTTAAAAAAGATTCCTTATGTATTTAAATCCACAGATTTCCTACATATCAAAAATAATTAGTCAGAATTTTAAGAGAAAAACATCATTTGAGAAAGTAACATTGTAGATAAGATACTAGGGAAATTCACAAAGAATCGAGGACTTCCTATCTGGACAAACTTGCATATATTAAGCAGATGTGAATAAATGTGAATGGAATAGCACACCTCTGCTATTGCGAAGACTTCCCATTGGCCCCATATTCAATTAAAATTGAGGCCATTCTAATCCAAAACCTAGAATGACTTAAAGTTGCTTTGCACATAATGATACCAAGCTCACCTAAAGAATGAACAGAGAGGGGGAAGATCACAGGAAAACATAAAGAATGTTGTAGGATGGACACATTCTAAAGCACCAAGAAGTAGACTAACATGACAAAGGCCCATGAATCCAGGGACACCAATGAAGAGCAGAAACAGCCATCCAGAAAAGAACCACATGCTTACAAAGCTTTGGCTTTCAGAAACCAACTTAGAATTCAATGCCTGGATTAAGCTCAGCATGTGAGGGGAGATGGCATTTGATTCTTCACAGTGACACAAAGGAAGTTCCAGATGTACTAGAAATTTAAACATGAAACATAAAACAAAAAACATTAGGAGAAGGTAGAAATGGATATTTACATATTGCTGAGAGCCACAGATAAAAAGATTGAGTACTCAGGATAAATGAACGTACATAGTGAGGGACAAATGGGGGCCATTATTGGCTGTGAACATGATAGACAAAAAGTTCATAACCATACTCTAGAGACAAGGAACCCAGGCACAGAGAGATGGCACCATCTATAATGTCACACCCAGCAGATAGCTGAGCCTAGACCCAAATCCAGGCTGCACTCTAAAACCCTCTCTGCAGAGCCTTATTAACTAAGTGTCTACAAAATGGCTTTATGTTCTTAAAACTCTATGTCAATAGTGTCATGCTGCACTCATTTCTCTTTAATCATTTTTTTAAAAAATTTATTATTTTTTTGTGTAGTGCTGAGGATTGAACCCAGTGCTTCACGCATGCAAGGGAGCACTGTTCCTCTGAGCCATAACCCCAGCCCCTCTTTACTCAATATATGAATGATATTTACCTAAACAAAGAAACCCGTTCACTTACATTTACTGTTGGGAAGGTCTCCTCTGTAGGAGCATACCACAGTGATTTTTAATCTAGTTTCATAATAAATACCTACTTGTTTCCAGTTTTTCTTAGAACAGCCATGGTGCTGTGTAAATTTGCAAGCACAGTGGAAAAGTTTGTCTGAGATAAATGCTTACGTTTGGTAGACCATAATGATGTAGCCAAAAAGGATGTACTAATTTACATTTATTTCACCAGCAGTGAATAAGAGCCACCCTGCTGATATTTTACATTAAGTTCTTTTAATTTTCCCAATCTATTGGATGAAAAACAATATAGCTTTTTAGTTTTAATTGGCATTTTCCTGATTACTCATGAGTTTGTCACTGAATAAACTCTTTACCAAAGAGGTTTAGAATCTATATGAATGAAAGTAGAGGGCTTTACTGAGCAATATAAACACGCACATTAAGTAAAATAAAATAGCTTGTTCATGAATGAAAAGAATAGATATTGAAAAGGCTGCAAAATTTATCTATAGTTTCAACACAATTTTCAATCAAAATTCAAAGGGATATTTTGGATCATGATGAAGTGATTCCAACTTTTAATATAATCTTGAGCCCTCAATAAAAACTAAAAATTTTTCAATACAAAAAAAGAAAAGGAGGATTATTTTATCTCAAATATAAATATTACAGAAGTCTTAATACTTAAAACATCATGGTGCAGATGCAGACTTTAGATGGCATAGTGGAAAAGAATGGATGACCAGGAAAAAGAGCTTAATGCATTTAGGACCTAATGTGTGATTAAAAAGCAGACTTGCAAGCTAATAGTGAAGGCATGAATTATATGAAAAGCTCATCAAGAAGTTGTATTGCAAGAGTTTAAGAAGAAATATATCAAATAAAGCCAAAGTTTAAGGAATATCAGTATGACTTCCAGGATGAACAAAGAGCCCAAAACACAGACACTAATGGAAACAAGGTATTTCCAAAAATAATAACTGTCTACATATAAAAGCTATTGTTCCAGCTTTGGCTTTGCTAGGTATCCTGAATGGAAAGGTTGAACATGATGCCAGCACAGCCTTAGAGGAGATCATACTGACATGTTGAACTTGGGGTGTGTTTTCATCCAGCAACAGGGTGCAGACCAAAAAAAAAATACTCCTCTAATTCTGGCCTTACTTTAAAAAATAATTTATCAGTCTTCTAATTTTTTTAGATTAGCAAATACTAAGCTACAAATTTTATCCCTTCATATGGAAAAGATATGATTTTAAATATTAGTATAGCTAAATTCATGTTGCTCAAAACCTAAGAGAAGTTTGAATGAGCTCACATAAATTCTGAAAGCACAAACCCTACTCGGTGGATATATATAACCTAATTACTTGAAAAGTCTTAATCTACCTCAGAATGTGAGTAAAAGAAGCCTGAACAGCCCCCAGAGCTTTCATTTTTGCAAGAGCTGGACAGAAGCTCATTTGGCAGATGCTTCTTGAGCACTTTTACAGGAGGGTGCAAGGCTAAGCCCTCTTCTATAGAGATACTATATCCATGGAGGAGCCCACAATTCAGTCAAGAAACTAGCAAAGAAACAACAAATAGGCCATTTTAATAGTGAAAACCAGAGACCGCTTTATTTAGAAGACAACCAGAAATTTTCTATTCAACATTTTACATTTTATTTCCTTAAAGAAGATCAGCCAAATTAAAATATATAGTTTCAGGTTGCTCTACACCTGTGTTGTCCAGTGATGAGAACCACAAAGGAACAGCAAGAAAAGAGGATGAGCATGGGGACTGGGCCAGGGGACATTTGAGCAGAAACCCAAGGGCATGGAAGAATGATAGAAATGATAGAGGATGTCAGAGGGCGGGTCACTGGGAGGAGCCAGGAGGCTAGGATGCTGGAGCAGGTGGGGAGGCCTGAGAGAGGCAAGATGGGGCAGCCTGTAGAGCTGGATCTGAGGCTGTCAGTCATCACCAGGGTTTGCGCTTGGGAAGATAGTAATCAGAGTCACCCTAGTTCACTGGTTCTAAGACTGTTGCCTTGTGGAAGACAGACTGGGCACCAGGTAGGGCCACTGAGAGCATCCAGATGAGGAATACACAGTGGCTTTCCAACAGACTGATGGGGAGATGAGCAACAAAATATGGTCAAATTCCACATCTGTTGGACAGATAGGATGGTAACTATAGTCTGACCCAAAGAAAGGAATCATGAATGACCCTGGTGTTTGGCCCTTCATGTTAAATGAACACGAGCCCTGGTGGTCATCACAAAAGTAGTTCTGGTTTACAGACAGATGGTAAAGCACTTATGAAAGACACGGCCCTTCATTTAAATTTATATTTTATTGGCATTACCAAAGCACACACTTTAAAAATTGTTATTCTTTTGTTCATGTAAAATGAAAAAATAACATCTTTCAATGGTATAAAATTATGCTAAATATAGAAATGGCAATAATAGAGAAATTGGTTTGTGTCTTAGCCCATAGTTATAAAAAATGAGTTCTGAGGTAAAAGTAATATATTTCACCAAAGGGTTATGACAGATGTGTACAGAAAACTTTTGTATGCACACTTATTTTTAAATTACACCTTTAAAAAAGAAAATCCAAGTCCAAGAAAGACTTTTATTAAGCCTACAAGAGTTGTTTACAATCTAAAATTTCCTTGGTTATATGAATTACATGATAGAAAATGCCTTCTTATTATGCATACATCTTTTTGTCTTTATATTTTAGGTTATGAAGTTATCTTATATGTCACGGGAATGTATTTTCTTTGTTGCACTAATAGCCATTACTTGGAGGATTAAACTTTGGTTGAGGAAAAAAAATTCTAATTTTGGGGATTTAAAATAATACTCATTAAGCAGCAGTCCATGGTTCTGAGGAAACCATGGTTTAGTGAAGGAAGAAATAAGGTGCTCTAAAGTCCATAGGGAAATCACCAAATCAGCCTCTGCAGGAACTGGGGTGGGTCATTACTTCTGGGGGAAATAATGACCTGAAATAATGACCATAGTGTAGAGCATAACTAATTACTCAGAAATCTGAAAACAGGGAGCCTGGGTAGTATAGCATACCATTGAAACCACAAAATGCTTGGGGTACAGTGGGTCCACACTTTGAAGTGGGGTGCACATGTGGTAGGGTTGGAGGAAAGGGTGGGCATCACTATTAGGCACTGGTGTATCTTCTTGTCCCCTAAATTTACTAAAAGATCTGGTTTTAATAATCAGATTTGAACAATTAATGGAGCAGAATTCAAGATATGTGGCAAATTCAAAGAAAAAGCACAGAGATTAAGAATAAGACATGTGAACAGAGAACTTCCTTGGCCAGCAGCCCCTGGTTCTTGTAGCCCAGATTCCCAAAGGCTTGGAGAACAGAGGTGAAGTGGAAGGTTGGAGAAGTGGGAGGCCACATGAAGAAAGCCGCCTCCCTGCACACAGTGTCCCCCCCCCCAGAGGCAGATGCAGGGAGTGTCCAGGATGCTGGGAAGAGGGCAGGATGGGAATGGTACCCAAAAGCACATTAATGTGAAAATATCAGAGGTGACAGGACACCTAGCCAGCCACATGTGGCTTCTGAGCAAAGGAATGACATGGGGCATTGGGCAATAGAGGCAACAGAATGAATTTGAGAGATGGTTCAAAATAAGACACTGTGGAATGTAATGTCAGATATTAAACATTTTGACTTTCTTCCTGAGATGTAGGATTTTATTAATATTATAAAATGAACATGGGCATTTCTACACCTCTTAATCATTTGTTTAAATGAACTTTTCTTCTTTTTATTCTGATAGCCCAGTGCTCTGAGTCCCAATAAGATAACAGTGGAGCCCTCTGCGATTCCCCCAGGAAGCTCTGTCCCCAGACTGAGAAGGTAGAGGGAATCCCAGAGACTAGACGAGAGAGAAAGTGGGAGCTCAACCACAGGGGGAATCACTCGGCTCTCCAAAAGGCTGCCAGACTCAACCACTGTGACCAGCTTTTTTGAGGACCTACAAACTGGAACATGTCAACCTCATTTTCTCCCATGTTTCTACTGAACACAACGAAAGTGTCTTCCAGGGAAATCCATCTGTAACATGGCATCTTGAAATGATTTTTTCAATGGTGTTGCTCAGTTGATTAAATATTATTCACTTTTCATTTTGTCCATCAGCCAAAGCAGAACATTTATATGACACTTGGATCTTTCTTTAATAAGAAAAAAACTTGTTTGGTACAGCTGTAACCTTTGAAATTTTAAAAATTATGTACTCAGAAATTCCATCAAGTGTCCTGCAGTGCATCCCCAACCTCTGTGTCATCTCTTAATGAAGAAGGAGGTTTTAGTTTAGGCATCACATGGAAGGTTTCCGTGGCGATCCTCACAGCATAACAACTCTGCCAGGATTTTTAAAGCCCACAGTATTAAATTATACATGTCTGTAACTCAATACACATACATATGGTACAACGCTATGCATGTATGTATTATGCATACAAATTCATTTAAGAAAGGTCTCTGTCTCCCCTCCCCTCATTCTGTTCTTTGTTTTTTTTTTTTTCAATTTAAAACTGTGGTGGCTTATATATGAGGTATTACCCAAAAGCTCATATTCGAGACAATGAAAGACTGTGCAGAGGTGAAATGATAGGGTTATGAGAGCCTTAACCTAATCAGTGCATTAATTCTCTGATATGGATTCACTGGATGGCAGACTGGGAGGAGGTGTCCTGGGGGCGTGCCTTTGGGTTGTGTATTTTGTCCCTGGCGAGCAGAGTGCTCTCTACTTCCTGGTACAATGTTCTGAGCTGCTTTCCCCTGACACACACTTCTTCCATGATGCTCTGCTCACCGCTTGCAAAGAGTAATGGAGGACCAAACTTCTGAAACCACTAACCAAAACAAAAGTTTCCTCCTTCTAATTTGTTCTTATCAGGTCTTTTAGTCACAGAAACAAAAAAGCTAAATTGGTAGCATTTTTTTCTTTGTTTTGTAACCCATGACTGGTGGTGTCAAAGGTCCTGCTTGAAAGTGTTGCTACTTTTGAGTAAGTAAAACAGTTACAGAAGTGGAGAAGGCTGTTATTTCTTCAAGGATAACCTCAGCTCAAAGATCTTTTGTTCTGGAGTTTACCAGATTAAATGGTTACAACTCACATTTCAAATAAATAAATGCTTTGATTTTACCCTATTTTCAGACTTTATCCATTGGCATAGCTTATCAATGAACTCTTTAAAAACCTCTAATGTGTGAAATTTCAAGTTTTTTTACAACAGGTTTTTTCCTTACTACTTTTTAAATTGTGAATTTAAAGAAATATTGTCTACATGATATTGTCTATAAAATAGTTTGCATTTTTAATTCAAGAGTCTTCAAATATGTGTCCAACTGCATATTGGTTATATGCTCAATTTTTAACAGCTAGGTGGATGCTAAGGACCCATAATGAAGCAGAGATGTAGGGGGAAAGTTTTTGTTTTATTTTTAAATTAAGCTCACACAGTAATCACTTATTTTTTAAAAAATGCATGTATAACCAGACTCTGTCAATCCCTGTTCAGAATCCTCTAATGATTACCACCACATCCAGAAGACCATTAGCCTTGGCCTTTGGTCCTGCATGACCTGACCACCTTCTCTCTACTTCCACCTCTGTTCTCCCATCTTGCTCTCTGAATGGCATTTGGCTTCCTTTCTCTGGTTGTCTGGAGGTGGCTGAGCCACCCAGTGTGGCCTGAGTCTGTTGTGTGACTTCCTTTCTATCCCACAGTCTCCACTCAGCCTGATCAGTATCCACAAGAGCTCACCACCTCACATACCATCTCTCCAGGTCCACCTCTGCTCTAGATTCTGCCATAGCTCCAATTTATCACCTCATATACTTCATGATCTTATCTATTGACACTCTTCTTTCACCCCCAAACAGAGGGAGTGCCTGGCACCCAGCAGGAATTCAATACTATCTTTTGATGAATGAAGTTTTGACTTTGGACTCTGAATTTTTATAATAGGGCTGGTTTGCACAGTCTACCTTTTAGAAGACATGTTACCTAAGCAGATATCTTAGAACCTTAGACTATTAGGCAGCCATTAATATAATGGCACTAGTCCAGGCAAACATTTTATACACTTAGAAAATGTTTTTCTTAGAGCTGTCTTTTCATTTCATGCAGAGTGAGTAATCTTTCCCACAAGTAAAAGCCAACACTCTGTATAAAGTGCTTCTGTACTGTGTACACCTGCATCTTGTTGATAGAGACCGACGCTGAATATATTAGCTAATTTTAGATATGCAGATCTTTAATGCAAAAATATATAAAAGCAGGTGAAACAGTGTAGCACCTAAGCCTATAGGTAAATATCCAATATCCATTAGTTATACTTGGGTTAAATGGTAAAGAGACAGATAAAAGTCAGAATAAAAAGATTATTCATAACTCAAAATCTTCACATTTTTCTGTCACTCTTCTGGATGGAAGACATTAGAATAGAAAAATTTGAATTGCAAAGCAAATTATCATCTATTGATTCATTTATTCATGTGTTCATTGCTGAAAAATTAAATCTAAAGCCTGAAAAAATAGTAAAAAAAGGAAAAAACTTTAGTTTTGGTTTCTCTAAAAGATAATATGAAAAAAATGTAAGGTATTTATTAATATAGATATACTCACAGGGTGGGAAAATGTCAAGTTTGAATGCCAAAATTTAAATTCTGATTTACATTGAAACTTCTAAAAGGGGATTTCCATAACAACAGTTGGAAGGTGCTCACCACATTTTCTTTTAGGTTGTGTGGTCATAAAGGTGAAAAGGATTGATACAACACAGTCAAGCACCTAGCCAGGGAGTAATCCTGTCAGTGGAAAAGAATCCAGAACCTTATTTGAGGGAAGACAGCCCCATAGAACAGGGGTAATGAGGCACCTTCAATCAGAGGTGGCACTTCCCAGGTTTCCCAGCCTATAACATGTCTGCATCCTAATTTCATGTGTGCCATATGGCAACGGGGACCTGAGTTGCAGAGAAAATGAAGGCTGCCTATCAGGTGATCTTAAAATGAAGAATTTTCCCAGGAAGGTCTCAAGGGGCCTCGTGGAACTTCAAAGCTCCTTTTGATGCCATACAGAGAGACAGATGTTTAGAATCTAAAAGGTAACAGCATGAGGAAGACTCAATCAGCCAGCTGCTGCTGGCCTGGAAGATTAAAGGGGCCATGAATCCAGGAGTGCAGGAAACCTCCAGAAACTGGGAAAGACAAGTAAACAGATTCTACCTGGAACCTCCATAATGAACACAATCCTGCTAACAGCTGGATTTCAGCCCAAAGAAACCAACTCTGGACTTCTGAGCTCCAGAGTTATAAGGTAATGAGTTCATACTGTAATTAAGCTCCTGGGTTTGTGGTAACCTGTTACAGTGACAATAGGGAGATAATATGTAGGCAGTGATGGGTTATAGGTTGTCAGGTTATGTGTTCATGAGTGAAAACTGAGCCTTCTCCAGGGAACAGGGCAGGTGCTTTTAACAGCCCAGGTGCCAACAGCAGAGGGCTACAGCACCCACGCATTCCGATGCCCAGACTTCTGTGTCCGCATGGTCAGGACCTATGTATCATCCTCTCTTGTTCTAACCAGTAGGAGTTACTTGGCTTCTGGATGATCTAAAATGACATGAGCAAACCTAAATCTGGCAGGACCAAGGTAACCTCAGTATCTGCTTTGCATAAAGAAGTACCAAGAACAGGGTATTCATTGCTCTTTGTCCATTTTCTTTACTCAATGGCCCAACCATTGGTCACTAACTAGAGGTCCATGTTAAATGAACCCCTTTTCAGATAATTTCAATGAGGAAAATTAGGAACAGTCCTCCCAAAGGGTCAGGTTGCACACTGGTTGGTGACCGTATCTACATAGGTAATAACTGGGCACTATAACTAATACCACTTCAGACAGTTCATGTGGAAGAATACAACCTGACCTCCTGGGAAGATGGCTCTGGTGTTTTGGCTTTGCTTTTTATTCTCCTGTCTTTAGCTTTTCCATAAAACAGGATGAAAGGAGGTAGATTTCCCAAAGTATTTCTCAAAAATCCCCCAGAAGCATTCTTCCTCATCATTTCCTGCTTTGTCTACAAGTCTCCTCACTGTTCTGGTAAGAAGTATAAGGCAGCACTAGGCTTTTACTGCAGAAGAGGACAAAGCAGCAGAAAGGGCAGTGGGGCACGTGGGTAGAGTCTTCCTGTTCATGCACTTACTGGACACCTCTGGCCTTTCAGCCCAATTTAAGTTTATGAGCAAATCTCTGCATTTAATCAGAGAGTCTCAAGGAAGGCCCTTTTCGATGTCAATGTTTCCTTATACTCTCCAAGGTCTACCAAGAGGTCCAGGCCTCCAATGTTCCTTTAGAATGCAAGCACTCTTTATCTGTGCCCAACAGAAAGCCACCGATCACCTTTTAAAAGGTAAACAGCTTATGGCGAAGCAAGGTAAGGTTATGACCTGCTCAAAACCTCAAAGTTATCTCTCTGCTGCCTATAGGGGCTTTTCCATAGATGCCAGTCTTTTTGGATATTTGTCAATGTTTAGTTGAAGGACTTTTGGGATCACAGACATCCAAGAATGTGTCCAATATTCTTACCCACTGTGGACCTTGAGACCTTTTTATTTGGGGGACCACCTTCAACAATCGTTCATTCTTCCCTCCTTCCCTCCCTTCTTTCCTCCCTCCCTTTCTCTTTATTTTCTTTCATGATTTTTCTAGATTTTTCTTTTTATTTTCATTCCTTTTTTTCCCCAGTAGAACTTAATCATATTCCTAAATATAAAATATATTTTCTCTAGAATCCAGGGAGTTATAGCAAGTGTTATGTTCTGTGTTCACTTCAGAGAGGCATCAGGAAAATTTTTTTCAACCAGCTGAGAAACATTTCTGATTCCTCAGATTTGCCCTGTTGGGTCGGCCTCATAGTTCTGCAGGACTGGCCAGCCCAGCCCAGCTTGCCACATGGGTCAGCTAGTCCAGTTCTATCAGCATTCTCTCCTTTTTTTGTGATAGACCTTTGTTTAATTTACTTATTTTATTTGCTGAGAATTGAACTCAGTGCCTCATAGATGGTAGGCAAGGGCTCTACCACTGAGCCACAAACCCAGCCCTCCTCTTCTCTTTTATAAGCCCAATAAGTATCATGTCATCAAGCCCGTATATCATATATGACTACATTTGGGTCTCTCTGATGAAGTTTTTGCCATGGCTAAACGAGTTAACATAGCTTGTGTGAAAACTGTTAAAATGGATTTTATGGTCTTTAGGGTAAAGACAAATTGAGATTGACTTTTTCTCAGAAACTGGGATTGGAAAAAAAAGAAATTTTCCAGATTGATGATAGCCCTATAAACCCCTGGTGCCTATTAGCTTGAACTATATTGGATACTGTCAGAGCCGTAGGGAGTCCCAGTATATTTAGACCCTAATGATCTAAAAAGTAAAGCCAGAATAGCTGATTCATCTGATCAAATAGGTCGTCTGTGCAGAGAGGGGCTGTGAACCAGGAACCTGCCTCTGCCACTTCCTTTGTTAGTAGAGCTATCAAGGAGGCCCAGCGCCCCAGATGAACCTGGCATGCTACAGAGAGCCCACAGGTCACAGCTGGGATAGCAGTTTCCCAAGGGCTGTCTGACTTTCAAAGGGTGACTTGAGTGAGGGAGCGCCACATTTCAGGAGGGATCTTCTGTGGACACCAAAACAGCAAGTCCTGGATTAGTAGTGTTTGGAGTATTGCTTCCACCTGTGCATACCTCAGCCCCAGCCACCAGCCACACACACAATACAGCACACACACCAGACAACCACACACAGCACATACAACACGCACACACACACCAGACAACCACACACAACACATACACCACACACATACACACACACACACACCAACCACACACAACACATACCCACGCACACACACCAAACAACCACACACAACACATACACCACTCACACACACACACACCAGACAACCACACACAACACATATACGACACACACACACCAGACAACCACACACAACACATGCACCAATGCAGACACACACACCAGACATACACACAGCACATACACCAGACAACCACATGCAACACATACACCACACACATACACACACACACCAACCACACACTACACATACGCACGCACACACACCAAACAACCACACACATACACCACTCACACACACACCAGACAACCACACCCAACACATATACCACACACACACACACACACCAGACAACCACACACAACACATGTACCATGCAGACACACACACCAGACATGCACACACAACACATACAGCACACACACACCAGACAACCACACACAACACATACACCACATACACATACACCAGACAACCACACACAACACATACACCACATACACATACACCAGACAACCACACACAACACATACGCCACATACACATACACCAGACAACCACACACAACACATACACCACATACACATACACCAGACAACCACACACAACACATACACCATGCAGACACATACACCAGACAACCACACACAACACATACACCACACACACACACATACACCAACCACACACAAGACATACACCACGCACACACACCAAACAACCACACACAACGCATACACTACACATATACAAACACACACACCAGACAATCACACACAACACATACACCACACACACCAGACAACCACGCACAACACATACACCACACACACACACATACACCAACCACACACAACACATACACCACTCACACACACACACCAAACAACCACATATAACACATACCACCATGTGCACACACACACACCAGACAACCACACACAATACATACACAACACATACACATACACACCAGACAACCACACACAACACATATACCACACACACACCAATCACACATAGCACATATACCACGCACACACACACACACCATACAACCACACATAACACATACACCACACACACACACACACACACACACACAGACACCAAGCAACTACACACATCTTCCTCTGAGCACTGACTGACTTGGGCCTTCCTGGTCTATCCAGCAGAGTACAGAAAGCAGGTTTTCTGGTTTTCAGGAACATATTGCCCAGATGCGGAAGAGGTGGGGTCTCAGTGGACGAGCCCAGGAGCAGCTCCCTCCTGTGGGCAGTGGAGGTTCAACCTGCCCCCGTAGTCCCCAGATAGTCCAGGGACTCGGCCTCAGGGCCAGCATTACTTTTAGGGACTGTCAGGAAATACAGTTTCCCCCCATCTCAGAACTAGGGGTCAGTTGGAGAAGCTTGAGGAATGCTCTGTTTCTTATTTTCTGATGTGTGTGTGTGTGTGTGTGTGTGTGTGTTACTGGGGATTGAATCCAGGGTGTTTTACCTCTGAGCCACTTCCTCAGCTCCTTTTCAAAAATTTTATGTTTTGAGACAGGGTCTTGCTAAATTTCTTAAGGCTTAGCTAAGTTGCTGAGCGTGTCCTTGAATTTGTAATCCTCCTGTCTCAGCCTGTATAGCCACTGGGATTATAGGTATGGGCCAGCAGGCTCAGCTGATATCCAGGAATTTTAAAGTATCCCTCAGTTTTCTTGAAGCAAGCTATACTTCCATATCCTCCCCCTGGGATATTCTCTAAGAAAAGGCAGGCTATGACCGTGAGAATTTATTTAAAAGTCAGAAATGCCCAGCCCAAGCACACTTTGTTACCATCCTGCTATCCATTTCTGAATATCCCCTAGGCAACCTCAACAGTCCACTGGATGACCTTGGGGTGTTTATTTGATGTATCTGAATGTCACAGTCATGCTCTATAAAATTAGGGTAGAACCACCAAGATACCTCTCAGTTTGGAATCAGACCATTGAGCCCACCCTGCATTGGTGTAGACCAAGCATTAACAAGCTATGCCTCACTGGTCAAATACGGCCCCCATCTGTTTTTGTGAATAAAGTTTTATTGAAACACAGCCTGCCCATTCATATATATTGCCTATGGATGCGACTGTGCTGCAGTAGCAAAGTTGAATTGTGCCAACAGACTTGGCCCACAAACCCAAGCATTCACCCTCTGATCTTTTACAGAAAAGGTGTGCTGGCTCCAGGTGATGATGGTTAGAATCCAGGAGCTTGGGTTAGGCAGCAAGAGGCCAGTCGCTCTGCAGTAGTGAGTCTATTTATGTTTCCTGGCTGTGCCCCACCTGGAATCACACAGCAGGTGGCAAACTTATGGGACGTGGTAAGTAGAACTTTCTCCTCATTTTCCTGAAACGACTGCTTCTTGGCTCCAGTGGGTATCCTGTTGGCAGGCACACCGTCCCTCCGGCCCCGCCTCCATCTCATCCTTTCTGATGGCCTCTTCCAGACTTGGCTGCTGGTAGTTTTAAGTCTGTCCTTAAACAGAAGTCCCCCTTCCCCTCCAGTGTTTTAATTGCTCTTCTCTGGACCACGTCCAGGTTCATTATTTCTTCACAAGCATCTGTGACCAGAGCTGGGCACTTTCAGAAGAGGCAGACTGTGACTTTGAGCAAGGAGAGCAGCCTTGGCCAGGGCCTTAGGGCAAGGGCTAGGCTTCACATTCAGACAAGGGCTGGAATCCTGATTCTCACCTTCTGGTTACACGACCCTCGGCTGCAGCTGAGGCGACTGTGCACAGTGGCCTGCAGTCTGATGATATGATGCTCCCAGCCAGCCCTGCAAAACACAACCCAAAGTGCAGAGCTGGCTGCTGGTGCTGTGGGAGACTCCATCAGCAGGGAAGCCAGCTGTGACGTCAACTGTGTATATGTGTGTGTGCGCGCACGTGCATGTACATACATATATGTGTACACATGTGCATATAGGGTTGAAATCAAACCTGAGTACTTTAAAGACACAAGTCCACAAATACATGTGTGTACACACACGTGCACACACACTATGTATATACAGTTTTATAAATATGCATTTGTATAGTATATATATATATATATATATATGCACTGCCTTATACATATACACATATACATATACACATGTATTTGTTTATATTTATTTATTTATGTATACTCATATTTAAAACTAATAAGATGAATCTTCCCAGCTGGGCACTGGGCTCCTGGCAGGGACCTCGCCTCACCTCTCCTTCTGCCCAGCCAGGGGCTGGCCTGGTGTGTGACTTATTGGACTGCCTGAGAAAGGGGATGCTAAAGACCACCTTGCAGGCCAGCAAAAGAAAATCCAGTAGAATTTAAAGCTATAATGAGGAACTCGATTGCTCAGTAATTATGTGTGAATTCATGTTTTAAACTGAATGCCCTCAGACCCTTGTTTAAAAGTTATTTCGAAGGCTTTTGTTGATGTCCAATGAGTGGAACCCCTTCCAGTAGGGAGCGTCCTGTCCTTTGCATTCCTAAGTATGGTTTTTGGCTCATCGGGGTTTGACAGGGCTGCTTGGAGGAGAAGATATAGAGGGAGATGTGACCCTGGAGTGTCCCGAGCCACTGTCACCTGGAGACAGTGCACCTGTGCAATGCCCCGAGAATGTGAGTCTCCATCCACAAAGACCTAATGCTCACCCTGAGGTTCAGCAGTACAGAACGCCCCGACTCTTTTGAGGGCCCGACTTCAGCACCCAGCATCCCTCAATGTACTCACGTGATTTTCCCCCGGGAAGATTACCTGAGATGGGCTCTCGGGAGCTCACATACCCCTTATCTGCTAGAGCCAGCAACCCCGTGGTCTGGCAGCCACAGCAATAGGTCCTGACATAAGAGGCTCCTGTCCCTCAGCTAAGAGTCCCCCATCAAAGACACAGATAGTTGGAGGAAGACCATCTGAGAGCCCAGGAGTGCCCACATGTCTCCCTGTCTCAGTCCCCATTTGCCCTGGGTAACTCCGGGTGTTTTTAAAAAGTAAAAAAGTTGTCAAAGGCCTCTGCTTGCGGCTCCCATTACCCCAGCAGACCCCCTATCTCTAATAGGGATCACCCATTAATGACAGAGACAAGTCCTCAGGAAGATTAAAGGCCTTGTATAATTAATTCATATAAAATTATTAATAGAAATTCATCACTGGTTAAGAGACATGATTCAGCCAAGAGGCAAGTTAAATATAAGTTCAAGTTTTTATCCATACACAAAATAACTTTCTGAGTATAATTTGTGATTGGAAAAAAAGCCTTCAAGATGGCAAGTAGCACAAACAAGTTTACTAAAGGCTAAAACTGACTCTGAAGGTGCATGCCTCTCCCACACCACACCGCCATGAAGTGAAGGTTTCTAAGGCCTGGGAAACTAACTGGGGTATTTTTAATGGGGACATGTACTCTTGTGATACTAACAATTTGTAGAGGGAAAATGACTCAAAAACCCATGAAATGCAGGAACCCCAGAGTTCTGAGAACTATCTTAGATGTAAGCCACCCAGGAGACCTGCCTGACCATTGGATCTTTTCACTTTAGACCTTTTAGAGTAGGAAATAAACATTGATTAAATAAATCACTGAGATGTGGGGTTCTAAACAACATTTATTTTCTCAACTATACAGTCTAAAACATTATTCCTAATGGATTGAAGCACATGTCTCTGGGACACATTTTTCAAGGCTTTTTAATTTTATTAAAATATACACTTCATGTGCCACATTCTTTTCCAAATTTCTTAAGAAACAATGTCAAAGATTTGACATTATGCTTAACCATACTTAGGGAGTCACTTCAAGAAGTGTAGAGTCGAGTTCGGGACCTGCTGTGGCTGCGCCTTCTGCTGCTTCTGCGCCTTCTTGCTGGCTCGGGGGATGTGAGAGCGCAAATCCCTTGGCGGCCGGGCACCAAGTCCAGTCGAGATTTGCCAGCGGGGGTGGGGCTCCACCTCCGAGAGCTCCAGACGCACCCGGCGACTCAGGCCAATGGCCAGCTCCGGCGGGACAGTGGCCCCCGCGCGTTGGGGTTTGGCTTCACTGCGCACCCAGAAGATGAATCGGTCCTCGGCGCCCCCACCGCTCCCACCGCCCGGGCAGCAAGTGATCCACGTCACGCAGGACCTCGACACGGACCTCGAGGCCCTCTTTAACTCTGTCATGAACCCCAAGCCCAGCTCGTGGCGGAAGAAGATCCTGCTGGAGTCCTTCTTCAAGGAGCCCAACTTGGGCTCGCACTCTCGGCAGTCCAGTACCGACTCGTCGGGTGGCCACCCCAGGCGTGAAGTGGCCGGCGGCGCGAAGCACGTCCGCTCACATTCCTCTCCCGCATCCCTGCAGCTGGGCACCCGTGCGGACGCTGCTGCCAGCTCCACGCAGCAGCACGCGCACCTCCGCCAGCAGTCCTACGACGTGACAGACGAGCTGCCGCTGCCCCCAGGCTCGGAGATGGCCTTCAGCTTCCCTGGCTCAGGGAGCACACCTCTCCATGGTCCTTGAGTGTCCTGGGAGACATCACCGGAAGAAGCACATTCTAGAAGCCTATTCTCCCAGGAGAGCCCACACAGTGTGTCCTGACCCCTTTCCAGGCCTCCCTGAGAAGCCAAAGCAGTGACAGGCTGTAGGTTTGTCCATTCAGCAATGCGGCATGCTCAGCGCAGGTGGTGTGGGCAGGGTCTTCTTTTAAAGCAAAACTGTCCCTGTGTCATTCACCTTGCCAGACCATCCTCTGGACCAAGAGGCTTGCAGACGACTGGTACACCCATGGCACCCAGGCTTCTAGCAGATGTCTCCTGATGTTGACGGTGACCACCTGGACATTGAGGAGGTCAGCCAAGCGGAGAAAGTTCATTTTGTGTGCAACAGAAAAATGACGCCAAATCCGTGTTTCACTAAGGTCCAGGGTGAAGCCAATTTGGTGTAGACTCTGAGCTCTGCATTTCACAGAGGAAGACCTGAAGCCCCCACAAGGGGGAGCCCGAGGGCAAGAAGCCATACTGCTGTCCCCCAGCATCCCACCTGCCTGCCCTTGTTCAGACCCTCCACCCACTTAAGGCAGCAGGACAGTATTCTGCTCATTTGCATGTTACCCACTCACTCAGTGCCCTTCACTCTGCCCTCAGGCCATCCCCTGACCTGTCAGGGGTTAGAAGGAAATTCTCCTTCAAAGAATAGCCTGACATTTACAAGAAACAGCCTCCTGGGAGACATCCTGCCTGGGAGACATCCTGCAGCTACCTATCTCCCTGGAATATCCTGCAGTTATCAGGATCATCAGACATCTTGCAGCTGGCAGTTTTACCACCCACATCCAGCAATTGCTGATTAGAGAGCTTCCCCATCCCCAGCATATAAATACCCCTGTGTGAACAATAAAAGTTTGCAGCTTGATCAGAACTCCTGTCTTGCTGTCCTCCCTCGTGTCTCTTGTCCCTTCATTCCTCCCCACCTAGGTTCGCTGCCCACATTGATGTGTCCTGCCGGTCCTTCTCCCCACCTCCAAAGCGTATGAAGCCCATATACTTCTTCTTTTTTTAGTACCAGGGATTGAACCCAGAGGCACTTAAGCACTGATCCACATCCCCAGCCCTTTTTATTTTTTAATTTTGAGACAGGGTCTTGCTAAGTTGCTTAGGGCCTCTCTATATTGTCGAGGCTGGCCTTAAACTTTCGATCTTCTGCCTCAGCCTCCTGAGTGCTGGGATTACAGGCATGCACCATGGCAGCTGGTGAAACCCATGTACCTGGTGAAACCATGTACCTGGGCCCCGACCTTCTTCTCCACCCACCTGACTGCCTTGTCCTTTCCCACGAACTCTCAAACCCATGGCCTCCTCACGCTCACCCTCTAGCCCAGGCCGAAAAGCAGGTGTGTTTTCTCAAACCACTTGGACCCACTTGACTGATGAGCCAATGGTCCCAAGAGCTGCTGAATGTCTGGGGTCCTATGTCCCCACCACCCTGTCACCTCTCTCCCACTTGGCCAGTTCCCAACACAGTTAAAGAATGAATGTCCAGTGACAGCATATAACTTAAAGAAATGTCATCAGTGGATGGAATTGAATGTGTATGTGTTAATCCAGAAGATTCAGCAGATAGGACAGACCAAAGAAAATCAAGACCGTAGTAATTTTTTGTTAAGAAGGAATTTGTACCCATCTGCCATGTAATGTCATAGTTTAGGCATCAGCAAGCTCTTATTAAAAGGTCCAATAGTAACTACATTAGGCTTTTCAGGCCATCATCTCTGTCAGAACTACTTGATTCTGCCATTAGGGCATGAAATAGGCCATGGAAAGCACATGAATGGATGCACATGGCTGTGTTCCAATAGAACTTCATTTATAAAAACAGGGAGCCCCACTTGGCCAGTGGACTGTGGCTGGCCCATCCTTAGTGTAGACCACACTGCCTGCCTCATACTCTCTTTATTAACAAGTATAAGACATTACACAATGTACACATGTGTCAAAACATCACAGGGTACCCCATAAATATACACAATTTTATGTCATTATGTATCAGTTAAAAAGTAAAGATTAAGCTGTTGGCTGAGGGTGTGGCTCAGAGGTAGAGCACATGCATGAGGCACTGGGTCGGATCCTCAGCACCACATGAAAATAAAATAAAGGTACTGTGTCCACCTATATCTAAAAAAATCAATTTTTTTAAAAAAAGGAAAGATTAAAAAAACATTTGAGACCACAAAAAGTAGATATCACTAAGGAAAAAAATATATAATTCTACTCCACCCGTTTTTTCTGCCCTTATATTTTATGCTTCTCTGTTTAACACTGGATTCAAGTTCCAACACTCTGGGTGCTAACAGGATTCCTGTGTCAGCCTTGGAATCCACAAGTCCTCACATCTGCTGACCCAGTGGGGATGTGGGATGCTCCACAGCACCCTTTCCCTCCTTCACCTGTTTCGAGGTGAGACCGTGTGAGGTGTGTAATTGAAGACCTGTATTATTAAAACTGTCTTTTGAAAGTAGCACATAAGGAAGGAGCCACCAGTCAGCAGAAAGCTCTGCTGTAGCCTGAAAAGCATAATCAACCACCTGCAAGCCAGCAAATTTGACTCGTTATCTTCCTCAAAAACAGGTTGGCCCAGGAGTGATGTTTAAATTGAGGCAGCTGTTTGTTAAAGGCAAAATACTGGGGAGTCTGTTCAACCCAGCGGCTTGCTGGCATCTTCTCCTCACCACATGGATGGATCTTTATAAAAAAGGATATGACTAATTCCTTTTGCAAATCAGGTGAACCTTGGTCTCATTTAACATATAATCATGATTCAAGTGACAAAATAGAGCCGGCTAAATGCTGAGGACCTGTCTTGCCGACTCACACCTGTGATCCCAGTTTCTCAGGAGGATCACAAGGCCGAGGCCAGGGTCAGCATCATGGTGAAGCTCCAGCAACTCTGCCTATCTCATCTTAAAATAAAAAAGATAAAGGGCTGAGGATGTGGCTCAGTGATTAAGTACCCCAGGGTTCAATCCTCACTACCATTTTTTTTATAAAATTTTTTAATTAAAATAACAGTCATCCCTCTGTCTTGTGGGTTCCACATTCCCAGACTCAACCAACCTCAAGTAAAAAATATTCAGGGAAAAAAAAATGTGTCTGCACTGAACACTTGCAGACTTTTTCTCCTGTCACTACTAGTGTAACAAGGATTTTCACAGCATTAACTACTAGAAGAAATCTAGAGATGACCTGAGGGTACAGGAAGATGTGTTGGGTTTTGTGCAGTTGCTCTGCCATACTCCCCATGGGGCTTGACATCCTGGGATTTGGTGTCTACAGGGATCCTGGGACCAACACCTCAGATGTTGAGTGACTGTGCAGTGCTGCTGCTTTTCCTATCGCTTATTTTATTTTATTTTTTAAGTTGTAGATGGACACAATACCCCTATTTTATTTATTTATTTTTATGTGGTGCTGAGACTTGAATCCAGCCTCTCACCCACGCTCGGCAGGTGCTCGACCACTGAGCCACATCCCCAGCTTCCCATAGCTTTGGGAAGCACAGTGAAGAGGGCCATCAGAGGTGATGGCTCCTTACCCACGTGTCCCTCTGTCCCTCGTCTGAGGTCCTCAGAAGTAGCTCCAGGTGGGAGGTGCTGATGTCGGGCACCACCACCTTCACCAGCTGCTTCCACGCAGCCTCCTTCACCGCAACCTCGGTGCCCACCTTGAACTTCAGAAGGCGGAATGCCTCCAGCACCTGGGGACATTTCAGAGAGGCCAGTTTTCAAACCCCGTTCTTAGAAAAGCAGAGTGGGGTATTTCAAGAGAAGATTCAAGAAGATGTCCGTTTCTTCAACACCAAACATGTGGGGGTCAAGGAGGAGTTCAGGGAGAGTCACTGACGGGTCAGCCAATGACCAAGACGTCACCCTCCCGGCTCCACGTCAATTTTGCTGACCACGCCTGCAGTCACAGACTCATCTTACCAAGTGTCAATGAGGGAACCCGTGGAGGACAATCTGTGGTGAGAAACAGACCAACAGCAGAAGGCTCCAGACTCCACTCCGCCCCAGAGGAAGGATTCCAGAAAGGAAGGGGCTGGGGCACCACTGAGGGGAGAGAGACACAGGGAGAGGGACACAGGGCTCCATTAAGACAGCCAGAGAGACGAGGAGACAGCCGAGGCTGCCTGCTGCCCCCTCCCCTGACTCAGGCAATGGCAAGGCCCTACTGAGGTGGATGGCGCCAGGCGTCCATCATCTGGAAGAGCGCAGTATGTTTCTGGGAATGGGCTGGTTTGGTTTTGTATTCCTTTAATAAGTCTAGTTGTGACTTCTCATATGACCATTAAGTATGAAGAAAAAAACATGAATTTCCCAATTAATGCAACTACTTCTAAAGAATAGATCTGTTTGCTCTAAATGCAATGATTCAACTGTGGAACGTAAATTGTTAATGTTTAATGAGAAACCCCCTGTAGGAAAAACAGTCGAGGAAGTTTTTGAGAAATTAAATTAAAATCTAAAGAAGAAGAATTAATGTTAAGAAGACAGATTAGTGCTTAGTACTGGGCAACTTGTTCTTATCCCTGTGCACAATGGTTTGTGCTCTTGCTCTTGTTTGATTAAAATTAGTAGCCTCTCTTTCAAAGTTAACCGCTTACCATAACGGTGGCACCAATTCTAGTCAAGAAAGAATAGTCAAGGTGTAGGCCAGTAGTCTGGGACATTTCTAACTTATTAAAAACTAAGTGGAAAGAGCTCAAAGCAAAGTGAACTGAAAGTAAACATGCTTGCTTATGCATAAGCCAAGATACATTCTTCTATTCTAATTGTAGCTATGTAATACTTTGCTTCTTTGAATAATGATTTCTGTTTTGTAACCACAAAGTACTGTGAGTCTGCCAAAATGAAAAGTATATATGATTAACTTCACAAGTAAAGATTGGGTTCAGCACCTTCATCTTGGTGTCTGCGTTGTCTCTCCACCCCTTTTCGACGACTCCTCACCATCTATTCGTCTCCTGAGACCCCCTGTGGGAGCTGGACTCCTACAGCTGCCATCTGGTCTGACCACAGGGAACTTTCCAGAAGGGGAGGAAACTCAACAACGCCCCTCAGGTTAGAACCAGCCATCCAGCTTCCGCGCTCAGTCCTACTGCTCCCTGAGGCTGTCCTGCAACACGGCAACCAGGTGATGGGCTCCCACAGCTGGACGGTACCAGCTTAAAGGGTCTCAGTCACTGTGGATTCCGCAGAACTTTGGGTGGTTCCAGGCACAAAAACACATCTAAGACATGTGTGCTGGATGATGCATGTTAAGGAAGGCTGGTTTCGAGGCATAGGAGGCACATCAACTGTTTGTCCAGCAGTTCAAGTGAAGAGAGACCCAGACCTTGAGGAGCAGCCTCTTCCACCAGGGGAGGCCTGGCCTTGGTGCCAGGAGGCCCCGAGGTTCCTTGGGACCCTGATAGAGCCAAATGTCTTCAAAGTCCAGCTCTGAGACTCAGTTCCACTGCTCTCTTGCCCTCTACCGCAAGCCCTGTCCTTCTCCCCAACTTTCTACCTGCCCCCAGTGGGGACACCCCTCAGCAACAGGAAATTCAAAACAGGACCAAAAAGTCAAGAGCCAGAAGTAAAACTGACCTTTCAGGAAAGGTTTCTCTGTGCAGTAAGTTTTACAGTAAAAGAAGGTCCATGCAGCGAGGGAGTGGGACGGCTGGGCGTTGGGCAGCTCCAGGCAAATGCAGCTCCCTACCACCCGGGCACTCAGAAACATCTGCCCAGCCTCTGCCCACAGGAGGCCAGTGGTCACAAGCAGAGCACACAGGGCTGGCTCTAGAGTGTTCCCTTCCGTTTGAGGGGGAAGGGGTGGAAGCTTGGAGAACATCCCCAGTCCCATTGCACATGCACACTGCAAAGAGCCATGAGCTTCAGGAGGCATTAAAAGCAACAAGCAGAGCCAGGAGCTTTGCCACACAAGGGTGGGTATCCTGGCTAAACACTGTCCTTCGGATCTCCTCGGATACATCCTGAGCCCCACCAGGAAGACTGTTAAGAGACTTCCGTGGAGCAGAAAGGAGCAAGACGTCAAAGGAGCCCTCAGCTCCACCCAAGTAAACAATAGGGGACGCCTCCAAAGGGTCAGCAGAGACGCTCCCACCTCCCGGCCCCCAGCTCCAGGTTCAGGCACTTACCTGCAGGTCATTGTTGTAGACCATGGCCAGGAAGACAGACATGAAGATGTGGCTGTTGATGATGATGCAGGTCATGAAGTACAAAGAGAACAACCAATGCAAGGTATAGGCAGGCATCCTAGGAGGATTGGGTCATGTTTCCCAGTGCCCATCCTGGTTCTGTGGCCTTTCAGGCTGGCCTCAGGTGACATCCCCCCTCCCACAGGCCCTGGAAAACCTGCCCACTTTCCCTCTCCCCTGTGGGCTGCGAAGGGTCCTCAGAGCCATCCTCGTCCCTAATGCTGAAGCTCGCTCCAAACCTGCCCTTCTGACATTCTCGGTGCCTTAGGAAGGCGCCAGCATTCAACATGGACAGGACCTGAGCCATGTCGCTGTCCAACTCTCTCCCTCGAATGCAGTTATGGAGACCTAGGAGGAGAGCCACCTGCCCTGAGCAATGGAGGGAACCGGAAGCGTGGTCACGCTGCATGGCGCAGATAGATTCCCCTGACGTCAGCAAGAATGAAAGGGGCACCCACAGTGAACGCCTGGCCAGGAGGAGACGCGACAGTTAAACCACTTCCATGGAAACTGGATTTCCTACAGGAGGGATTGGAGGGCTGGAAGAAAAGACCCAGGAGAACACAGCAGGACAGGGACTTCCCTGGCTTATGTTTTCACCAGGGCCAGCCCCAGAAGGAGCGAGAGCCACACTGAGGGTCCTGCCCATCACTCCATGACAGATGCCTCCCCCTTCCCCACGCACTTCAGGGATTTGTGCAGGGAGAGCCCCGCCCACACTCTGGAAGGGCTTTCTGCTCAGAGCAGCATGGCTCCATCACTTCAGCCCCAGGAACCAGGCAGATCCATAACAAACAGAACACCAGAAAGAAACACAGGATTTCCTCCCCTGCAGCATCCACACAGGCAGAGAACTGGCACGTGGAGGGTACGACGATGCCAACTGCTGTTCACCTGCCTCTCCTGTTTCCTGCGGCCAAACCATGACAAGCATGCTTGGGAGAACCCACCACGGCTCCCCCCCCCCCGCCAAAGACAGAGCAGGCCCTTAAATCAAGACTCAGAGAAGATTCCAGAATAGAAAGTGGGTTCCAATACTTAAGAGCAGAATATCTAGAAATACCTCTTGTAGCTTTCCATTTTAAAAGAACCCATCTAAATTTAGGCTACCATTACTGTCAAATTTTATATCCTTCAATGCTTGTACAATAAATATGATTAAACAGCAAGTCTGCCTTTTCCCTCTCTGAGTGATGCTCTGTCAGGAGACAGCTGCTTCGTCTGTCTGTCTGCTGGTTGGTTTGTAGGCACATACTGTCCTTCTGGATGGTTCAGCAGGAATCTTCTAGGTCCTGATGGTTGGCAAGGTCAAGGTCAGAGAGAGAAAGATGGGCAGAATTACAGCCCCAAGGATTCTATCCCTTATCCCTGGAAGTGTATAATCTATTTCTTTTCAGACAAATGAGGAGTTTACAGACGTAATTCAGGTTCCTAATCAAGTGACTTTAAAAATAGGGAGGTCACCCTAGATGACTGTGTTGGCCCCATGGAATCCCAAGGGCTCTTAATGTCAGCAGAGGACAGAAGAGGAGGTGAACCGCTCCAAGCCCACCAAGGACCCTGGGCAGGTTGGAAAGCTGTTACCTCCACCTGCAGGGGCAGCCCCAGGCCTCCAGGAAGGAGCAGGGCTCAGCCCGTGCATTTATGGGCGCCTGTGAGACCCCACTCAGAGGATTCGGCCTCGCCTCATGGACCTCTGGCAATACAGCTGTGTGAGAAAGTACTTCAGTCTCCTCAGTGTGTTAAGGTGGAAACCTGGCAGAACGCTGGCCTGCGCCTCAGAGCTCACATCATTCTCCAGTCACAAGGCTGGCCCGCAGTGCCGACTGTGTGGCCTCCACTCCTTGGGCGGTGTTGACAGGAAGCCAAACCGAGACCAAAGGGACAGAATAGAATGCCCAGAAGTAAGCCCTGGTGTATGTGATCAAATGACTCTTGATAAGGGACACAAGACCATTCAGTGAGGAAAAGAACAGTCTTTTCAGCACATCATTTTGGGGAAAACTGGACATGCACATGCAAAAGAATGAAGTTGAACTCTTACCTAATACAACACCTACAAAAGAAAACATAGGGCAGTAGATTCAGGACACCGGAGTTGACAATGATTTTTTTTCTTTTGATAAGATGCCAAAAGCACAGGCAACTAGAAAAAAATAGAAATATTGGACTTCATGAAAACTGAAGTTTTGTTCATAAAAATATAACATCAATCCACTAAAAAAAAAAGTCCATTGGATGTGAAAAATAGTGGCCAACCACATATTTTTTGCACCACCACACCAGGTGGGAAGCGTAATTCTTAGCAGTAGACTGTGTATAAAACAGGATGCTGACTTTAAAAACCCCAATGTTTTTAGTATGCCTGCTGTTTTCTTAAGCAAGGCATAATCTTTTGATGTTTTCCATAATATATTATTTAAAGATCCCTCTACAACAAATACAGACTTCTTTTATGAGGGGTAGAACCATAGAGACCCAAGGAAAATTATAACAGTGTATCGGAAGTAACCTATACAATTACTAAAATTTGAGTATGCACCCTATCTCCCCTCTTTTGCCCTGGGGAAGAGGTTTTGTTTCATTTGCCTTTGATGCTCCCAACACTAATTAGTTAAATGTAATCTGTGAATGGTGACAATCTTCACACACACACACACACACACACACACACACACACACACACACCCCTACCTTCCCCTCAAAGCTTGCTTAATCTCAGGCTACACATAAACAAGTAGCTAAATGACAGACTCTGGGAGGCCAAGGCCACGTCTGTGCTGTATCCCGGAATGTTGAACAGTACCTGACACCTAGTAGGACCTCAACATCTCTCTGTCCAGTGTATATAGGACCAGAAATACCTGGCTCCCTGTAGAGCAGTGTGTTCAGTTGGATGCACCATTTATAAGTGAGATTTCCAATCCATGAAACTACAGAAGGCCTGAGGGCTGACAGCTCAGGAATACATCCTATGAGAAAGGGTGAGGGTACAGATGTTTGTAGCTCACAGATGTGATGGTTTGTTACTGTCCCTCAAAAGTTCCCGTGTGAGACAGTGCAAGTGAGGAGAGCCTTAACCTAATTAGTGCATTGAACCCCTGGTGAGGACTAACTGGGTGGTAACTGTAGGCAGTAGGGTGTGGCTGAGGAGGTGGGTCTCTGGGGACTGCCCCTGGGGTTGCTACTCTGTCCTGGTGAGGGGAGCACTCTCTCAGCTTCCTAGGTGTCCTGTCCTGAGCTGCTTCCCTACTCTGTGCCATCCTGCAGTGATTTTTTAAAATAATAATAATATAATAATAATAATAATAATAATAATAATAATAATTGTTGTTGTTATTTTGAGTGTGTGCAGTGATGTTCTCAACTGTGAAGAGGTGTTTGAAAATCGACTCAAATATGCCGCCCCCCACAGCAAGAAGAATGGCAGGCGCCTTTTCAGGGGTTAAGTGACTTTCAAAAGGGTTTCCCCAGAGTTTTTATTAAAAACCCCGATGTTTCCTGATGCATGTTGTTGTGGGAGATAGGCATCCATTCTCCTGTGACCAGGGATTTGTATTCAGCTTGGCAGAGAATGGGATGGTCGCCTGTAAGAAATGTGAAGTAGCACGTGTTCTGAATGCTCAATGGACAGTTAGATCAGAACCTAGGACACGTGTGTGTGTAAAAGAGTACGTGTAAGAGGTTGTGGTTGCATGTTGCCTAATGCAAGTTATTGAGTTGAAGTTGCATTTGTTAATTCTAAAATATGGAAGGAAGTATGGTGTTTGGTCCACTTGAGGATTCACTCAATAGAGTATCAGACTTTGTTTCTTTTGGGGGGCACTGTGGAAATGTGAATGAGAACAAGTTGGTGACATCTTTCAGGTGGAAGCATTGTCCAAGGACACACTCATCAAGTTGGCCAAGAAGTCATTTTGTGAAGCCCCTGTTGTCTCAAGGCTTTTGACGATGAATTCATGTGTGGAGATGGTAATTCTTCATGGACCTTTGCATTTGGTGAGTCATGGAACGTATCTGAGTAGATAATCATTTACCAATATGTCCACAATAATCTCACATATTATGCATAACAGGTCATGGCTGGGTAAATATTACCATTTCCTTTTTTGCATTTAAGAAAAGTAATAATGACATTATATTTTCTCCTTTTTTTGCCTTGAAGTATGTCAGTGTCTTAACCAAGCATGATTGTTGGGAGGTAGGCTAGCAAGAACTTGAACTCAGGGATTTTACTGTCATGTAAATCTATTGTTTTTCATTGATTTCTATTAATATATTCAGGTTGGCATCCATTACCTTTTAAGAATTTCACTTTCCCAATTGTGGGCACCCTGACAGCCCTCAACCTTCTGTAAGCACAGACAACTCTATAAGGAACCTGAGGATAAATTTCCCTGTGGATGTCCCCTTGTGAAACTGCTTAAGCACCACCTGGTTTACACACAGGTGAAATTTCTAGGTCAAAGTGTGCATGTTTACTTCTTTGACTAAGCACTGCCAGGTGGCTCTTCTGAATAGCTCTACCTGTGGCCAGGATCGTATTATCTAGCTTTCTAACTTTTGCATGTGGAGTAGATACATAGTGGGAGCACACTGTTTTTGTTGGTATTTTTCTTGGTATCTATTCTGATGTTTTTCACTGGGGGATTTTCTCCTGTGAAAATGGGCTTCCTCTGGATGCCTCTGCCCGTTCCTCTACTTGACCTTATTTTTTCTTCTTTTTAAATTTTTTTTCGAAGTGACTTTTTAATTTTAGTTTTATTAAAGACATTGTCCCTTGCTTGCATAGTCTATACCTGAAGCACTAATCCTTGCTCCAAGGCCCAGCTTGCTCTCAGCTGCCCCGGGAGGGGAACGGTCTTTGGTGATAGCCAAGAGACACCCATACAGGGGGCACAAGTGCTCTGGACCTCTGGTGTCTTGTCAGCAGTGCTTCCCATGCTCACAGAGGGTTTCAGACATTATAAAATTGAATGAGTTCATGCAGAAATTAGAAGTGCTATTGAAAGATATTTGCATGAGCCAAATAAAACCTATTTCTAGGCATCCTGGTGAAGACAATGTTTCATCTTTATGTCTATGTTTTTTTCTATGTTTTGTTGTTGTTGTTAGAATGAAATTCATATGTTGCCAGACCATTCTATCAGATGTGTAACTAGATGCCATTTAAATTACCCACTTTTAAATGGCAGACATTTTTTAATGAACACTGCCTATCTGCACCTTTTTTAAAAACAGGACTGGGCTGAGAAGCCCAAATACCAATGGTTAGCTGGAACATATTTTTCATTTGGCCTGTCAGTATTCCCTGAGGTCATCTGTGCAATCAGCTTCATTACTCCTGCTCCCTCACTGGATTTCATAGAAACCATATGCTATGTATGAATCAGGGACACCAATCCCTGATTAGATGCTACCCTACTTTCCAGAAAAGACTGGGCACACCATGAGTTGCACAATGATGGGACCAGGGTCCAAAAGCTGCTGAGAGGGAAGGACTGGTTGTGAATGCATATTTGAAGGTTCCAAGCTGAAACTCTAGTGGCACCAAGCAGGGCAGATGCTGGTGGGGGTATTTGGGTAGTTGTTGGTGAACACCTGCGCACCTGAGATGGGTAGGCATGGAGGAGAAATCAGCAGCCCATAGGGCTTTTGAAAGTGGTCTTATGTGAAAAGAGGCTCAGGTATGGGCACAGGAAATGACATCATTGCCTTGACAATGGATCAAACAGAACATGGAACCCTGGTATCCAGGCACCCACTTCACTGACCAAGCCATCCGAGCTCACTTGGTTGGAGACACTGGAGTGAGAAGGATGTTCCCCTGTCCTTGCAAACAATGCCGAGCCTCAGGCTCCCAGGAATCTCAGGGGGGGCAACTAGCCCTTTTGTGGTTACACTGGGTGAGGCTTCATCTTAGACGCCAGATCCTCTGGCAATTGTCGCAGAGGAGCTCAAGAGTAACAGTGAGTAGCACAGGGCAGGTGAGCCCAGCAGGCCCTCTAGTCTGATCCCTGATGAATGGCAAAGGACTCCTATTCTTACTCTGTGTGTGTGTTCGTGTGTGTGTGTGTGTGTTTGTACTGATGGGAACTGTCCCATTGTGCTTTGACTCTAGTGTATTGGCACAAGTCATTTTTCTGTTTGTCACCATTTCCATTTTGAACCCACCATTCTTGGTTCCAACCCAGGGAGAAAATGATCAGAACACGGAGGAGCCCTTCAGGGTACAGAGCCTTGAACCTTACAGGCAGGACCAGCTAAGGAATGAGCTCCTGCCTGTCATTGGTGGGAGGAACCTACATTTCAGCAGCAACATGGCGTTAATCTCCTGGGATTCCATCCCCACCCAGCAGGTGCTGGATCTCTTGTTCCCAAGGTAAGCACCAGACCACCAAGCCCAAGTGTGCAGCCCCCTCATGCCTGGGTCTTGGGGCTGCCATGTACCTCTCAGGGACCCAAAGGTTTGTGATAACTAATGAGATAGAGGACCACACTCATAGTGGAATGTCAGCCCCGAATGGGACGAGTCCTGGAGGTGCCTGCCACAGCCTTGCAAGGGGAGTGAACTTTCCCTCTCAGGCAGAGAAACCATCCTGACTCCAGCTGATCCACAGAGGTCCGTGGAGCAGTCCCCACACACTGGGCACCACACTGAGCTCATTCCCAGGTGGACTCAGAGAGGCCAGGTGCCTTACTGGTTGATGTTGGCTTTGTGAAGAACGTAGATCTGTGCCAGAGGCGTCTCAAAACTCAGGCCTTGGGAAAAGCACTTTTGGGTTAATAAAGACATATTAGTATACATAGTGGGACAGAGCGTCCTATCTGGGACATAGCTGGACAGGCGCTTTGGACATGGCAGCTCCCATCCCCAGAGATATGTGGGAATCAGCAGTTTGGGCTCATTCACAGATGAACATGGAGAAAGCACCCACTGTGTGAAGACACGTTTCCAGTCACGTTTCATAATTCAGTGAAAAATGGGGTGCAAATTACTGCCATTGTGTCCCTTTTCATGCGGGTCAGCCTAAAACCGCAGGTGCCATGAATACATATCCTACATGTGACTGCATCCCTGACTCCATGAGGCATAACTGCACGTTGTCCTCTTCAGTGACTATGGTGGACCCCTGGACCAACTTCAACATGGAATGGGCTTGGGGTCAGGAGGGTGGGCTCCTGTTTCCAGAATAGGGACCTGCAAGGTGATTTGACTTGGGAAGGCTGAGGAAAGACTGCTCTCCCGAATTCAGTTTTCTGCCTGCAGTGTAAGGTGTGGGGCTTCAACAGTAGGAGGGGTAAGGCGGGGAGTTGTAGGTGGAGTCATGGTCCTCTGGGAAGCCCCTGGGACAAGGGATCCCCCCACACTACACCTCCCTGTCCTCCCCCAGGGCCACAGAGATGTGGTCTGCACTCATGGGAAAAGAGAGGTCCACCGCTACTCAGGGGGACTCAGTGAGAGCTCACAGAGAATGAGGTAGCATTGCAGCCCACGCCAGGGGAGGAGGTGTCTCTTGAGCCCCGAGAAGAGTGGGCAGGAGGACAGACACTCCCGGAAGGTGCATTCCAGGTTGGATAGCACGTAGCCAAGGGGAAGAAGAGTGTCAGGCCTGCCCAAAGGAGTGGAGAGCTGGTCATACCATGGATCTAGCGCTCCTTGGTTTAAGGTTCTTTGCCTGTAGCGACCTGTCCTGTCCCTGCCTGTACAGCCACTGTGTCTTGTCTGAGGTGGACTGGTGTGTTCAGAACCAGGGACGGTTCAGAAGTGTAGGGTCAGAGGTTCTCTCTGGAGGCCATGGCGAAGGCAAGGCCAGGGTTTTGCTGACTCCACACCTGCCTCCCCACAGTGCCTCACCTTCCTTCCTGGGGACCTGGGTGAACTTCTACTCCAAGGCTTCCCATCAGCCTCCAGGCTCTCTGAGACTGCAGCAGCTGCTGCCATATATAGGTCTCTTGCTGGTTGGCTTGTACCTGGAGCATCAAGCACACCACCTCCTGGCCCCAACTGAAGATGGCATATCAAGCCAGGCAGAGCCTGAGAGCCAGGCGGACCGGGGTGAGTACCTAAGGGTATATGAGGAAAGGTCCGACTCTTGTCCCACTGTGGGGAGTCTGTATGCCTGGTGTTGGGCTGGAAATTAGGATAAACCTTTGTCCATTCAGGAAGTGACCCCAGTCTGCAAAGAGGTCCTGTGTGGGCTAAGGGCCTGAGTTCTTCCTGGCAGCAGGGGTATTGTCTGTCTGTGAGAAGCTCAGGGCAAGGCAGTCATGTTGGCATCTTTTCTCCTCTAGCTACAAGCTCAGTTCCTGTCGCGGCTCCTCAGCCAACCCCAGAGCCAGAGCCTTCTCCCTGGGAAGGGGCAGAGCCAGAGTCCAGGACATCAGGGGTCTCCACTGGGTACTCCCCACGGCCCCAGTACAACAGGCGGGTGAGAGGCAGGTGCCTCATTCACGTCTACCTGGAAAATGAAAGGACGACACAGTATACACAGTATAAGAGCATCCTGGTGAGTCTTCGAGCAGGGGAGTCTCCTGGGAGCCCATACTGGGGAAGACCGAGTCCACAGCAAACACCTTGGACTAGGCCTGTCTTCTTGAACTGGAGCTTCTGGAAGGTCAGGAAGGAGAGCATAAAATGAGGAAGAGAGAGGCGGGAGAGCAGCAGCATGCCAGGTCTGGGTGCAAGTGGGCCTGCGTGTTTTGGGGTGTGCAGGTCAGAAGTGCAGGATTGAGTGCTGGGTTCAGAGGAGGTCAGAGAAATATCGAGGGTACAGGCCATCCTCTACTGATTTTGGTATTGAGGAGGAGTATATTGAACCGTGGAGGTTGAAGCAGAGGAGTTGGCAGTCATTTTCTTGTGTGTGGGAGGGGATATGTTGCTGGTTGTTGAAGGGAGCTATTGTAGAATGATTAGGGTGGGTAGGTGTGGGTCACAGACAACTGGGTGCCTTGGAGGGGCCCATTAGTGTCCTAGTTGGCATGTATGTGAATAGAGATTTAGCGGGTCTCTCTGCAGAATTTTCCTGGGTGTGGAGTATCCATCATGAGACTCTGGTGTCCACCACCAGGGGAGACATGTTGAACCACTGCACCTGCTGGGTCCAAACCTCCTGACACCCCAGCAAGCACTGACACTCTCGAGCCCAGCAACTTCCATGCCTATCATTAAAGAGTCCTAGTGTGTGTTGTGCCCTGGCTGTCAGGACCAAAGCACCTAGGGTTTGTGCCTGGTCCACACAAAAATGCAGCTGCATCCCAGACCAGAGCAAGGATATGGAAGTCCACTGGACCATTCCTCCCATCTTGATGGGACTAGAGTGTGTCTGTACAAAGCCTTTTGGTCCTTATTCCCTTGTCCCTGTAGGGCATAGCAGGTTGAAGCAAACTCTTGTACCAAGATTGGACTAGAGGCTCATAGGAAGACCCCACATGATCACATGAAGGCCTCAGGTAGCAGGGTAACAAGATGGTGCCCTTGTGTTGAGAGCTCTCTTGTCTCTGATTGTCCTTGAGCACTGTCCTCTGGGTAGCTACTCCCAAATTCCCTCTCTGATGAGCTTTCTCCAACCCTGCTCAGGTGACCTGCCAGGACAGCACTCCAGTCATCATCCGCAGGGCCTTAGATGCACACTTGCTCCAGCAGGAGGATCCAGAAAACTATGAGCTTCTGCAAATTGTCTCGAACCATCAGAGTAAGTGGAACCATCAGAGGGTAGGGAGCAGTGAGTCACAGTGGGCTCACGATAACTGGGAGCCAAAACACAGTGTGCATTGACCCAATGCCCAGGAAGAGTATGGTGGGACTTGTGCACAAAACAAAGTGTAATGATGAGGCATAAATCTGCAGGTTCTTCATGTTCCCCAGGGGCTGTGGACCTGCCTATCATGTGTTCTTACCTTGGCCTGAGGAGGCATTGCAAAGCTATTATCCACGTGGGGCCAAGAAGAGAGGCTTCTTTGTCTTGTGTCAAAGAAGACAGACAACCACAGGGTGCCTACTTTGGCAGCCTTTCCTGACCTAGACGAGTACATGAGAAAAGCAGTTCAATGAAGAATCATTTCTGGCTTCCAATCTTTCTATTCATTGCAAACTGAGTCCACTTAGGACCAGAGGCCATTTCTAGAGAGAAGTATATAGTAGAATAGAACCCTTCACAGCTTGTAAACCCTTCTTGGAGAGAGAGAGAGAGAGAGAGAGAGAGAGAGAGAGAGAGAGAGAGAGAGAGAGAGAGAGAGAGAGAGAAAAGAAGAAGAAGGAGGAGGAGGAGGAGGAGGAGGAGGAGGAGGAGGATTAGGAGGAGGAGGATGAGGAGGAGGAGAAGGAGGAGTAGAAAAATGAAAATAAGTTGAAGGAGGAGACCATGAATAAGAAGGTCAAGATGACTATAAGAAGAAGCATGAGGAGAAGATGAAGAAGAACAAGAACAAGAAGGAGAAGCACAAGCCGAACAAGAAGTATAACAATAAATTGATTAAAAATGTGAATGAGAATTATACTCATGAGGAGGAAATGCAGACGTGGGGAACTCAAGAGAAATATATTGCTCTGGATGGCACAGCCCTGCTGTGGACATCCTCCACCCAAGCTCAACACACCTCCAAACCACACCCCTCAAATTAGTGTAGACCTGTATGAGTGGATGAATCCACTGGAAAGGTGGAGGCACCCACCATCAAGTGCTTTTCCCCAAACCCACCTGTGATCATTGCTGCAGTGGGGAGAAAACCTTGAACACATGAGTCTTTGGGGACCAATCCAGATACAAAGTCTAGCTGTTTCTCTTTGGTGGGTCCAACATGAACTAAGAGGTTCTGGGGTACAAGGGGCTATTTCCTTGAAAGGTGTTCCTGTAGTGGACCTCCTATGCATAGAGGGTCCTCAGGGAGGAATCAGTGGGGAGTCTTTGGTGGAACAGTAGCTGGATTCGGGGGCTCTCAGTTCTGTGTGTGAGACCTGAGCTGGCAGAGGCTCTCAGTTGTGGGGGATGTTGGGTAGTGTATTCCTTCAGTATCAGCTACCATGCCTCTGCCCCTGCCTCTCCAGAGCTAAGGATCCCTGCTGATGGGAAAGTATATTACGCCCTGGATGGAGGAGTGGATTATAACTTTCTTCTTCGGGAAACAGCTGCCAGCAAGTCGTTGAAGGTCAAGCCAAATGAGGTAAACAGCCACCTTCTTCACTCTTTACTCCTGGTGCCACTCCACATCCTCCAAGGGGACAAGAACCTCAGGTTCTGGATGGATGTTGTAGAACGCCCACAGAACCAACTGCCAGGCTGGGTGGGGTGCAGTTGCTGGGCTTTGCTGATGTTGTCATCCCCCATAGTTCTTGGAGCCTTCTGTGGCAGTGGCATCCAGGACCCCAGCAGCTGTGAGCAGCAGCTCTGCAATGGCTGCAGGATCATTGCCCCAGGCCACCCAAAGCAATGAGTGCTGCATGAGAAAAGTCACCAGTAGCAGCTCCTCACTGCTTCACTCCAGCGAGCAGGTGGAAGACAGCCGCTTTGTTCACGTCCTCCTAGAGGGACAGAGCCTGAGGGAGACAAAGTGCATCCTGGTAAGCCCGACAGCAGGGCTGCCTCCTGAGTGTCCACACAGTGGAAGGCAGGAGACACAGCCAACCCCGGGGCTGTGGTGGGAAATAAAGAAGAGAGAGGTCCGTCCTAAGGGCTTGACCTGAGGAGGGAGAGCATCAGCATGCCCAGCTCCAGTGGTGAGTGGGCCTGTGTATTGTGGGTTTTGCAGGCCAGAAGTAGAGACAGAAGTGCTGTGGACAGATGAAGGCAGAGATATGTCCAGGGTGCAGGCTGCAGTGCGTAGAACTTTGTATTCTCAATGAGTGAAGTTGGAGCAGAGGAGGTGGCAGTGACTTGTCACATGTGTAGGAGGGGATGTGTTCCTGGTGGCAGGGAAGAGAACCTCCTTAGCATGACTAGGTGTAGGAATTTGGGGTCGGGATCACCTGGGGGGGTCATGCCAAAGCTTCGGAATGTTAGCCTTTGCATGTATGTAAATACGGGGCTAAAGGGGTTCTTGGCAGAATTTCTATGGATGTGCAGTAGACACGCTAATGCTGCAGGTGTCCAGCTGCAGAGGAGACATGTTCAGTGACTGCCAGTGCTGAGTCAAGTACATCATTACAACCAGACCCGCACCGAGCTTCCAGAGGCCAGGGCCTCTCAAAGCTATCATGAAGCACTCAAGTGCACACTCTTGTATCTGAGTCTGTTTTGTGTCGTGGCAGTCAGGACCAAAATTTTCAGTGCATCTGCCTCTTCCACCCACAAAGGCAGCCTGCATCCCAGAGCACACTTGGTGCGCAGATCCCTGGCCCATTGCTCTCATCTCAGTGAGATGAGAGTGTGTCTGTGCATAGACAGTTTGGTTCTTTGACCTGAGTGGAATGTGGCTCCCCAGGGGTAGGGGAGATGGCAGGTACAGGCAGATATTTGTACCAGGATTGTTCTACTTGCACATTGCAAGAACCCAGAGGGTATATGGAGGACACACTCAGGTAGCAGGATAACAAGATTGTGCCCTTGTATATGTAGCTGAGATTTCTCCTGAATGTTTGACCACAGGCTTCTGGGTAGCTCCTCTAAAAGCCATTCTCTGATGACATTTGTCCCACCCTGATCCAGGTGACCTGTCAGGAGACGGTGACAAGCCTCATCCGCAGGGCCTTGGACCAAAATTTGTTGCAGCATGAGGATGTGGACAACTTTGAGCTGCTGAGTATGATGTCTGAGGATGAGAGTAAGTAGGACAATCAGACAGTGGGGAGACATGATCCACAGTGGGCTCAGGATAACTCACAGCCAAGAGAAAGTGGGCCTTGGCCCCAAAATACCAAAGTGTGATGGGCCTGGCGGAGACTTTTAGGGGTTGTGGGTGTTTTGTGGTATAATCCTTGAGTGCCACCTAACAATTCTCTCCACTTCACTCTGCAGAAATCAAGGTCTCTGACCACTCACTCGTGTGTCTGTCCATGAATCCGGGAATAAAATATTTCATCGTGAGGAAATGCCCACAGGTTAAGGGAAAGGAGGTAAACACCTACCTTATTCAAGCTGTACTTGTGCTGCCATTCCACTCCCACCTGAGGAAATAAGAAACCTCAGCACCTGGACATATGTGCTAGAAGCCCATAGAGCCAACTGACAGGCTGGGGTGGCTTTCTGTTTCTGGGTTTGCTGATGTTCCATCCCCCACAGTTCTCAGAATCAACCTGCAAGTCCTCCAGGCCGCTTTCCCACAAGCAGGTGGGAGACACCTGCTTAATTCGTGTCCACTTAGAAACACAAAGTCCAAAGATGGCCAAGAGTGTTCTGGTAAGCCTGGGAGCAGGGGTGTCCCCTGGTGCTTACACCTGGGTGGGGAGCAGACACTGGTCCAATACCATGAACTACTCATGCCCTCTTGAATTTGGAGCTTCTGGATGATCAGGAGGATAGAGGGGAATCAAGAAGGGAGAGGGCAGTGTGAAGGGCTGGAGCTGAGATGAGGCAGAGCAGCAGCTTGTCCACTGCCATGTCTGAGGGAGTCTGTGTGTCAGGTGGCAGCATGTAGTCCAGAAGGGCAGGGGCAGGTATGGGTGACAGATGAGAATAGGATAGGACCTAGTTTGCAGGTTCCCCTGTATGGGATGCTGACATCTATGGAGGAGGACAGCAGTGTGAGGTTCTCCATGTTCCTTGAACAAGGAGCTGAGAGAGTCTCTCTGCAGAGTCGATATGGATGTGGAGCAAGCACACTAAATGTCCAGGTAACCCAATGACCACCCTTGCCGGATGAGGTGCTCTCCTTCATCCCAGCCAGCAATGAGCCTCTGGAGGACAGGAGCTC
The DNA here is from genome assembly GCF_045843805.1 of Urocitellus parryii. Classification (NCBI taxonomy): domain Eukaryota; kingdom Metazoa; phylum Chordata; class Mammalia; order Rodentia; family Sciuridae; genus Urocitellus; species Urocitellus parryii. Next base: position 3,093,973 of record NW_027553327.1, read on the forward strand.
TCGTGGCTATCTTTCAGCACTCCTGTGTGTGGTCATGTTCCTGGGTCTGTTTTTGGCCCTGGCAATCCAGACCAAAGCCTCTAGGTTTTGTGCCTAGGCCATTCCCAATTCTGCCTGCATCCTCGGTCAGACCTGGGATCTTGGAGGCTATTGTCCCATTCCTCCCAACTTGTGGGATGAGATTGCATCTGTATGCAGGTAGTGGGGTCCTTTCACTCCGAGAGGAGTGCAGCTCCACAAAGAGCAATGGCAAGCCCAGGAAGTCCTATATACAAGGATTGGGCTAGTAGCCTATGGGAAGAGCCCACATGATGAGCAGGAGGTCAGCCTCAGGTAGTAGGGTCATGGATGTTGCCAATGTATTTAGAGTGGAGATGCCTCCAGAATGCCCCTGCCCACTGTCCTTGAGTAGTCACTTCATGACCCATTTCCTGAAGGCCTGTCTCCCATGCTGCTCCAGGTGACCTGCCACGATAGGGCTCCTGTCGTCATCCGCAGCGCCCTCGACCTACACTTCCTTACTGAGGAGAATCCAGAGGATTATGAGCTGGGCCAAATCATCTCTCGCCGTCAGAGTAAGTGAGACAATCAGATGGCAGAGAGCAAGGGTCAGGATGTGGACTCAGGTCAACTCTTAGCACCAAAGAGTAGTCTCTGACCCCCAAGAACACTCCAACAGGTGTGTTGGTTCGTGCACAAAGCCAACTGCACTTCTGCTGGTGGAAGTTCTTGAGGCTCAATAGTATACCCCAGTGGATATTGCTGCTCCCCACCAGGTGCCCTCCCCTGGACATGAACAGGCATACAAAACTGACATCATTGAGGAGTGAGGAGGAAAGCCTCTTTCCAGGAGCAGTATGCTTTCATGGTCTGTGATAGGAGTGGTTTCAAAGGAAAATGGGAATGCATGGGCTAAAGATGGAACTGGCATTTTGTGGACTGAAGCAGTACTATTGAAAGCCTTCTGTGTGACCAGAAATCCACTGCCTGGGCAGAGCATTGCCAGGATTCTAGCAAGCAGTAACAGGAAGAAATTGGGAAGAAAACACAGCCTGGGAGACAGCCTGAATCATTTGTTTTTGCATAAATTCCATGGTCTTCCGCACCTGAGTCCACTTGCAAAGGAGTGATCACAATAGCCAGGTTGTAAGATCCCTAACTAAAGTCAGATGAGGGCTTCCTGAGCACTTAGCCACAAAGCTCATCTGATAATAATGCCAGTGCTTTTTCTTTGGTTGGTTGGTTGGTTTTTGTGAGCTAAACACCACAGCAACCATTATCCCAGCCTATGTACCCTGAAGACCACCATCCCTATGAGTTCTAGGATCACTTGTCTCCTATCTTAACCTACTGTTAGGTTATTAGAGTCAATGGAAGAGGAAGTCTGTCTGGGGCCTTGGTAGCCTAAGAAATTCATAGCAGAGATCCCCGCATCCAACCCAGAAGTGATGGAGAACAGGCTCTAGGTTAGAGGAGGGCGACAGGAAACAGGTGTTTAGAGGAAGGAGAAGCAGGCTGTTGTATTCCCCAACTCGGTGTCATGGCACCACTGGGCCATACACCATGTTGGAGGGAAGCAGTCCATTTGCTGTTCTTTGGAACCATTGTTCTCAGTAGGGCAGCATTTGGAATGTGGCCTCCATTCTCAGAAGCCTGGTTCACATGGAGGCGGGCTCCACCAACGCAAAAACATGGCTCTAATGTGGTATCCGTGCTGGTCAGCCTGTCCTCATTGTGGCCATACTTGAGGAAAATAACTCAGAGGAGGAATCCTAGGCCTTTTCTCTGGGTTTCATAGCTTTCTCTTTGGTTGTGCACTGAGGCTGTCCTTAAAGCTCTAGTGTGTGGCAGTGGAGAGCTCCTCAGCCCTTGCCACACAGGCATAGACTGGGAGAGAGAGAACGAGGCTGGCAGAGAGGGAGAGAGAGAAAGATGGAGAGGAGAAGGAGGACCTCTACTTGGAGAATGAGGATTCAGTGGAGCCAACAGGAACAAGGTACTGTTGCCCAGGGCACAACCCTGTTTAGGTCTTCCTCCAACCATGCTCAACCTTTCTTCCAGGCCCTCCCACCTCCCAGTAGTGTATTCATCTTGAATGAGAATTTCATGTTGACATTAGAGCACTCACCATCCAATGCTTCCCTCCAAACCCACCTAAGAAGATGGCTCATGTGGGGACTGAATCTTTGGCACAGGAGCCTCATGCGGGAGATTTCAGATATAAATCTAGTGGTGTGCTTTGGCAGATGCAAGAGGACCTGAGATGTTCTGGAGACCAAAGCCTTTGATAGGAACAGACATCAGGTCTGTTGAAGTGCTCTGCTTAGTTCTTCCTCAGGGAGGACTGTGGAGGCTGTCTTTGTTGGTATTGGTGCTGAATTGGAGAGCTCTCAGGTGTGTGGCTCTGGCCTTTTCTGGCACAGGCTCTCAGATGTTGGCATGTCCTAGGGAGCACCTCCTGAGTGCCACCTTCTTTTTGTACACCCCTCTTTCCCCAGAGCTGAGGATTCCAGCGCAGGCCAATGTATTTTATGCCAAGAATCCTCACAAAAAATCCAACTTTGTGCTGAGGAAAAGGAGCCTCTCCCAAAAGAATGATGAATGGATCCAGCCTCAACCTCCCTCTCATCCTGCAAAGAAGGCTCCAGCCCTCCTGAGGATGCTTTCAAAACCATTCTGCTGCTGTGTGCCTGGGCGGGGCTGAGGCAGCCCAGGAATATTTACATTGATGATTATTTGCTTCAAAGTTTGAATCTATAGTTTGCCATTGTCCTTGACCTTGTTTAGTAACACAGTTGTTACTCTATCCTGTATTTGTTGTTTCCATTAATATATTATTATTTTAAAATATATATGTTTTTGTTACCTGATCTACTCTGATGATTTGAGTATACTAAATGTAGCAGTCATTCCTAAAGGACACATCCAAACCAACAGGAAGGAATGTTTCATTCTATCAGCAAGAACTTTGGTGTTTAGGAGTTTGGCAGATGGCATTATCTGAGTCAGTTTTCCAATGGGGGCAATGAAGTATCGGCTATCATGGTACAAACACAAACAAAGACACACAAACACACACAAGAGCACACACACTCACTGAGAGATAGATAGACAGATGGAGTTGGTCTCTGCTGAAATACTTTGGAGACGTGGTTCTGATTTCTCCCCTTTTGGAGTATTTTCAAGTGCACAAGGTGTCTTGCAAATGAACCCATGTCTGAGGAAGACATGCATGTGTACTTCACATGCCACTTTCACATAGCAGGAAGGTCATGTCATGTAATATTTTTCATGCAGCTGTCTTTTGACTGTGAACCATCCCATGAGGTCAGCTGTGGAATTTTCAACTTGTAGCATCACAATGGGGATCCACTCTTTGGATTTCGGAATATTTCTGATTTTCTTGATTCAGATTGGAATGATATATATATTAGTTTTTGATGAAAATTCTGCATTTGATGGTAATGAATGCCATGCATCTAGGAAACTGTAGACTGCAGACAATGAATGGATGCCTACTGTTGCCTGGACTGGTCTGAAAAGTCCTGAGCATCTGAGCATGTGTGAGGGCTGTACAGGTCTTGCAAAAAGTCCAGGTCAGATGATCCTGCACAAAGCTGGACTCATAGTGGTCTCCACAACAGTGTAAGGGTCAAGGAGAAACACACTTCCACACAGAAGTTGGGAAGCTACCTTATGAAGGTGATCATAGATACAGGATCCTCTTGGTAGGACCCATTTTCTAGTGGGCCGGAACTGTGCTCTGAATGTGGTTGCTAAAAGAACTTGGAATTTTCTAACTGAAGCAGTTCGTGCAAGCTGCTTCCACTTTCAGGAACAAAGTGTGTTCTCGTTGAGCACTTTAGGCTGTCCCTGGTTGAACTAGAGTGTCAGAAGCACTTATAATGATTGGGATTCACGGTTTCACATTGAAGCCTCTGTGCCATCTGTCAACCAGTGATGGCTGCAAGTGGGGAATGGAAGCCATTTGCTGCAAGCAGTTTCAACTTGCAGGACTAACTTTGTTGTAAGTGGGCACATGGTGTTTTTCCTGTGTGAGCTAGAAGAAAGCAAAACTGCTTCTTACAGGTGACAGGCATGCTTTCACATTGAAGCTTTGGTGCTGTTGATCCAAAACAGTTCACTCATGTGGGCACCTGCACTTCAACTGTATATTGTAAACAAGTGTGACAAATGGATGTCAGTGAGACTTTGGAGAACGGACCTTCTTAGCTGGTCTTCTTTCCTCCTGCAAGTTGGTGATCTCTTTCTGTCACACTTTGTGTTTCATGCCTGAACTGTGCTCTGAATGCGCTTGACGAGAACAGTTTAGAAGTGCAGAAGTGAAGCTGTTTGCAGAAGCAGCTTCAAGTAGCACAGCTAACTTGTTCTCAGTGAGCACATGGAGACTTTTCCCTGGTTGAAGCAGTGTGAAGGAGAATGGCTTCTCAGAGCTGGTAGGCATGTTTGCTTTTGGCATTCTCTTCTAACACCTGTTTCTCAAACAAGGGTAGCTCTTAGAATTTTAATATAAATAGTTAACAGGGCTCCATTCCTCAGAGAAAAAAAAAAAACAAAAATAAAGCCTGAGGGTAATTAGTTTTAAGATTAGGGTGCCTGGAAATAAGACTGTGTTACTGGAAAAATGTTTCAAGGTATTGCTCTTCAAATCAGAATTATTAGTATTCAGAAGGAGAAGATTAAATTGTCCTTCTAAATATTGGCTCCAGAAATTTGGGGAAACCAGTAAGGTCCAGACCCTGCTGTCTTCACTTTGATGCTGGCCTATAAATTCTAGTAGAGTTATCCTTTTGAAAATGACCAGAAGTGGGGGACAAATCCTTGAAAGTTAAACTTTAACTAAACTTAAGGCTAATAAGATTGACCTTTATTTCATAATTTCAAGATCCATCTCATTATTATAGTATATGTCAAAGAAATCTCTTTTAGATATACCATTAGTAGTAGAAAAAAGTGAAGTTTGGGGCATAAGACAAAAAGAATTAACCTCCAAACCTGACACATGAGCCCTGGGGTTACAAACAAAAAAATCTTTGTGTTTCCCAATAGGAGCCATGGTGCTGAGCCTCCAAGATGAGTTTTTCTCAGCTCACTGTCATTTGTAGGACAAAAGGCAGCATGGCCTTTCCCTATGAATCCCTTAGTGCCCCAGTATGTTGCCACAACACAGGGAGAAGCCTGGGCTTAGTGCTTCAATCTAACCACACTCCAGTTTCAGCCTCTTAATGAGAAAGTTCCAGAATGTCTGTGACTAGCTATGCAAGTCTGTCCCTTCCCCACATCAACTTCCCAGAAGGCTGACATGGCTCCAGACCTGGTCCCCTCCTTCCAGCTAGAAAAAACTTGAGGCTCTTTCAAACCAAAGAGGTAAAGCCTACTGCTTACTTTGGAAGTGTAGACAGAAGGAGCCTATGCTCTTCACTTGAGTTAGGAAATGCAGTACACTAGTGGTCAGGAGCACAGTTCCCTAGCCTTGCTCTATATTTAAAATCTGTCCCTGTTTTCTCTCTGTGAAATGCAGATGACTAAAACACCTATTTTAGGCTGGGGATACAGCCCAGTTGGTAAAGTTCTTGCCTCACATGCACAGGCCCTGGATTCAATCCCCAGCACCACCAAAAAAATTTATTTTTTAATATCACTGTAAGGATTAAAAAGTTAATGCATTTAAACTTTAGAATGATGACTCACTCACAGGCAGAGCTCATAAATGCTAGCCATTATTATTATTAATTATTACTATTACTGATGTTATCACCATTGCCCATCAAAATCATATTCCCTGTTATTCATTATTTGGATTAGAAGAGAGAAAAGAGTGATAAAACTTCATAGGGATAAAACATTTATGTTCTCTGGGCTGTACTTCCCCTAAATTAGGCTAAGAATCAATGCAGAAGCTGATTATACATGTACCTTCTGGTTCTTTCCCCTAAGGACTGACTTAGCAGACATGGTATGAAACCTCATCATCTGTATGTACAACATGCCAAACAGGAGTTTGTGGTGGTGTCTAAGGTTTAGGAATCACTGCTCTGGAACAGAGCACCATCCCTCTAAGCCAGAGGTGACCACAGCTTTCCAAAGGGACTCATTCTTCCATTCCATCAATTTCTTTTTTCCACTTCAAGTAACTCCTTCAAAAGCTAATTGATGCAAAGTGTAAAGTGATTTCTTATGAGACTCTCAGTTTCATTGGCGTCAAGAGAGTCTATTTCACCAGAGTGATGCATGAGTAATAATAATAGCTGTGTGAGCTGTGTTTGCTTATTGTACCAGGCAGTTAGTATACATAGCATCTACACTTTTCAGGAAAAGAATATCATTCTTACTTTACAGATGAGGAAACTGGAACAATAAGAAGTTAAGTATTTTGCCCAAGGTAACACTACCACAAAACAGAGCTAAGATTCACGTCTATACAACAATAAACCTCAGGCCTTTCTCTCAATTCCAGTAGCTCTCAAACTTTAGTGGAAGTGGGAGAGTTACCTGAAAAACATTCTAAAATTCCAACTTTTGGGCACAATGAACAAAGATTCTGGTTCACTAGGCTCAGTTTGGGGCCTGAACCCCACATTGCCAATAGGCAGTTGATGGGATACTGAAGCAGGTATTCAAGCCCACATTTCGGGATCCATTACTCAGTAAATATATCTTATTTGACTTTAAATCTCTCCAACCCCAGTAAATATAAAAAAAGTTTAAATAAGTCCCTTTTTTTTGTACCAGGGATCGAACTCAGGGGACTCAACCACTAATCCACATCCCCAGCCCTATTTTGTATTTTATTTAGAGACAAGGTCTCACTGAGTTGTTTAACACTTTGCCATTGCTGAGGCTGGCTTTGAACTCACAATCCTCCTGTATCAGCCTCCTGAGTCTCTGGGATTTCAAGCGAGCACCACTATGTTGGGCCCAAATATTTCTTAAAATGATAGTTTTGTGTTGATGTTTAAAGGTTTGGATAAAAGTTGCACAATTTGTGCTTGCTCCAAGAAAATCTGTAGTTATCTCCTGAAATGGAAGGAGAAAAACAACCAAGGTCCCTTTGGGGTTGTATCTGCAACAGAGATAACACTCTGAGAAAGATTAATTGTGTATAAAAAGTGATGGTGGTTGTTTTCTGCATTCTAGCCATGGCGCCTGCACGGAATATACTTCCTTTTATATTATCTTGAAGACACAGACTTGCCAATTTTTCCTTATTCCAAAATAACAACCCAAATCCTATCAACACCTGCAGTGCAGAATAATAGAAAATTACTACCATTTACAACACAGGATTCAATAATATCAATAAAGAAATATATGTGCAGAACCAAAAAAACAATGACTTCATTTAACCTTGAAATCCAAATCTGATCTTGGTGTCATTCCCTTGTCCATGCTGATAGTAAAAATTTGGCTCCAGACACAGATCATGAGTTCTCCTTCTAGAAAGCACAAGCCACATGCCAGACCCATATGGTAAGGGAAGTAAAGGATACTCTGGTCACAGATCAGAGTCCCTGACAAAGTGAACTTAAGATGGGACAGTGAGTCAGCAATTTTGAGAGTCAATTTTGACATTTGAAAGAATGTCAAAATATCCTATTCTGAGAAAAAGGTGTCAAGAGACAGCCCCCACCTGGATGTTGCTCTCAAAAGCATCAAAATGGGCAGTCTGGCCAGACATGGAGGGAAAAGCAAGACTTCAGTCAAACCATTGAACTTTTATAAGCCTCAGTTTTCTCATCTATAAACTGGGGTTAGGGGAGAGGAAGCTGACAGACCCTTTCTAATAGAGGTGTTATAAGAATTAAATTAAGATCATTTTTATGGAGCTCTTATGAGAATACTTGGCACAATGGCATGTGGAAAATACTTCAAAAATGTTGCCACTGCTATTCCTCCAACAATAAATAAATTAGAAATGCTGAAAAGGCTGCAGGGCATAGTAAAAGAGAAAGAGAAATTGTTGAATAGTGTTCTCCAAAGTCTTATAACAGTCATGACATTGCTCACATTAGCCAAGTGCCTACATTTAAAATAAATGGCTGCACAATCTGATTATATAAAAGTAGTCATCATTTATAAAGAGGGCAACCTGGTGAGTACACCTTTCATTAATATTTGAGGCAACAAATTTTCACTAAATACAAATGAATTCACATTAGGCTCTTCTAAAGTGCCAATGTTCTCTGCTTACAAGAGAGCTAAGGAAATCTGTTTATGTTCTTTTTTGTAACAAATACCCATTAATCGAAAGGAAAAGATTCTCTCTGTGGCCCATTCTCCCAGATACTAAGCACTGTTTCTCTGAGTAACGATCCAGGAATCTGCAATAACTGCAAAGCCAAAATTCTGTAGTTCTAACAGAGTCAGCTACTTCTGCCCAGGTGTTAAACTAAAGCCCTCTTCCTTTGGTAATAAGTAGGGCCAGCAGGTGTTTGCACTTGGTGCTGTTCTTGGTAGTTGAACATATGTGTCAGGCCCCTGTTGGGAGGAGAAAGAGAGTTAAACAAATGGTCCTCCCCAACTCCAGCAAGGTCAACTCCTCCCAGGAAGAGAAAGCAAACTTTCTATCTCTGCATCAAGCAGCAGCCTACCTCACCCTCTAAACTCCTCAGCTAACTTTGAAGTTGGGTTTGGCCCTTCTCCTGCTCCCATTAGTAATACTTTCTTATCATTGCTCTTTGCAGACAGCTCCCTTGGAAGTCGCTGTGCTCTGGGCCTTTCTGACCTGATTTTCTTCAACTGAAATCATTCTGTCTTGAATCTTACCACATTATCTCAGATTCTACTCCCTGACTTCCAAGGGGATCCTCAACCAGGCTGATAATGTAATTTTGCTGAGGTATGAGTCCTAACTGTTACCAGAAAAGGGCTTAATCCCACCTTAATCTCCTTCCCAATATATTTAAAGGTCTGCAGGTAAACGGGCTCTATTGGGGACAGGGAGCACAATTTAAAGCACTGGCCAGTTTTCATGGTATAAATACCACCAACATGGCCAATGTCAACCATCTAGAGTTGCAGAGTTGGGAAGAGATGTACAGGACCAGTGTTCACAGATTCAAACAAATACTCTTAACACTGTATGGTTTATAACAGTTTCTTAAAGAAAGTGTCATTACTCCTTGGGAGTGAAAATTTTATGACTAGATTTAATTGGTTTAAGATATTTAGCCATGGGCTGGGGTGGTGGCTCAGCAGCACAGCACTTGCCTAGAACTATCTTCCAGAGAGATGTACATTAGTCAGTGCCCTTGCCTAGAAGGTGGGAAGCCCTGGGTTTGATCCTCAGCACAATCAATCAATCAATCAATGTATTGTGTCCAACTACAACTAAAAAATAAATATTAAAAAAAACACACACATTCAACTTAAAAAAAAAGAAAAAAAATATTTAGCCACTCTGGTGGGAGACACCTGTAATTCTAGCTGCTTGGGCGGCTAAGGCAGGAGAATGGCAATTTCAAGGTCAGCCTGAGTAACTTAATGAGACTCTGTCTTGAAATTTTTTTTTTTTAATGTCTGGGATGTAGCTCCATGGGAGAGTGCTTTACTACCACGTATGAGACCTGGGTTCAATCTTCAGTGCTGTATGGAGGAAAAAAGAGAAAGAAAAAGGAATATTTTAGGGCAAAAGAGGTCTCACAGAACACTTTAGATTGCATCGAGGACTCTCGAAATACAGCAAAATTACCTTCATGCTTTATTCCTTTCCCTCTGGGGAACTCTTTAAAAATGCTAAAAGCTAAAATATGTATGAACCTACAGCAAGAAACTGGAGGATGGAAGCCATCAGAGGATGATAGATAATAACATGTCTCTGTAATTCAGAGAACAGATGCAGCTGTGATTGATGCCACAGAGAGAGGAAGCTGCCCCAGGAACTGGCACAATAGGGACTGGGATAGAAACCTGACACAGCTGCCCAGCAGCTCCCTCCGAAACTTCCTTGGCACTCTTGGGAGGCAAAAATGAGGGAGTGTGGGAAAAAGCTGAAAGCCATAAGGAATAGAGGGAAAGTCAAATGGTTCTCATTGCTAGAAATGTTCAGCCCCTGCTGGCTGACGAACAGTTGGGCGAGACAGAAGAGAGGGAAACCTTGAAAATCTGGTGAAGCTTGCACAAAAAGAGCTCTGTCATTCCAACCAGATCAAAATCTTCAGAGATCCAGCCCAATAATTCAGACTAACTGCAAAGCATCAGTGGCAGGGGCCGGGAGGAATCTTCCAGATAGATGTAGATTAGTCAGTGCACAACAGTGCTCATGTACACTTTGAGCAAGAGCAGCCTAAACACCTTGTAAGTGTAGCCCATCATCCAAGAAGAGAAAATGTTAGAGAAGATGGTTGGAGTGCTTAGGAGTCTAATTCATATTTTGTGAAACTCAAACCTTAGGTGGCAGATAATTTTACTCTCAGACAAAAGGCTGTAACCATGTAGAACCTGCCTATTGAGTGAATGTTCTCAGCTCAAAGGACCTGTGAATCCAACAAACAAATATGGGCACACCAGCACACCTACCAGGTACAAGTTCTCAGCAGCTTGTGGAGATAAAGAATCAAGTGAGGTTTGATTTCAGTGTGCTTCAGTAGAGGAGGGATGATACCATTGCCCCTATGTAATGCAAGGCCACATGGGACCACAATGCCTTAAGAGAGGAAGGAGGTGACAGTTCATAAGGGAGATGAAACATTTTCAGCTGGGTTAAGGTATTGAAGTGCTAGGGTTGCCAGATAAAGCACAGGACACAAGTTAGATTTTAATTTCAAAGCAAACACGGTATTTCTTTGTGTGCAAGTATATACCTGACAACCACAGGGACTTAGTTTTGAAGGTAGGTGAGATAGGAATTGTCATGGAGATTAGAACCAAGAATGGGAAATAAGGTGGTTCTGTTTTGTTTTGTTTTGTTTGTTTGGTGGGAGGTTGAACTCAGGATCTCACACATACTTGGCAGTATTCTATCACTGAGCTACATCCCCAGCCATTTAAAAGCTTAGTTTATATCTGTTGAAATGTGAAAACACATAGGTAGTCTCAATTCTGATGTAGCTTTCCAACTAAAGGGGGACAGAAAAACACAATAAGAAACTTATAAAGAAGCATAAAGGTAGCAGAGAATCACTGTGTATGCAAAACCTATTCACTTCTGCCAAACCACTGGCAGTCGCAGTGGCCATAGGATTGAAGTCAACAGCAGCGATAACAGAGGAAGGGGGAAACTCAACAATGATCTTGGAGACAAGAAAGAAGGTAGAGCCTCTGGTCCCTAGACGTCCAGAATAGTCAAATCCCTGATCACTTCCCCCCTTCAGACCACAGCTCCTCAAAAGATAATCACCACAGCCTAGCACCCTGAAGATCAGCTCCTCCAAAGTCATTGCCCAACCTAGCAGATGCACTGCAGAGGTGACCAAGAGACCAAGTGCAAGGACAGCATGCATTCTGAGCAGAAAGGGATTATGAATTAGAACAAAAATCAGGAAAACATGCCTTTGTATACCACCTGCAGAAGTCAGGCAGTGTTGGGACTTTCTTAAAATCAAGGGATGCTCCAAATTCTGGTGATGCCCTCCTCCCAATATCAGAAGAAGCCTACACAAAAGCATCACCTACAAACTCACTCAGTTAGGGTCCCTGTCAATCTGTCTCCCATATAATGTATTGTCCATCAAGAAAGATACATGTGTCCATAGATATGAATTGATGGGTTGATTTAAGGTAGGAGACTACTAGAAAAGGTGTACCTGACAGACTTGCACTAAGCAATTACTGTGTCACTAAGACCCTTTATCACTTAACTAATATAGCAAGTGAATTCCTGGTGCTTTTTGAATGTACAGGTCACCAAACTGCTACAAAAGAGAAAGGAAAATAACAAGTGTAGCTAGAATTCCATTTCTGATGTGGCGGTGACTGCGTGCCTCTGGCTTTTTGGTTTTCTATTTCCTAGTGACATGCAAGACATTATTTTTTTGTTATTATTGTCTGTCACTGTCTTTCAGGTGCTTGTGACACTTCACCAACATTGCTAGAAAGAAAGAAAAAGAGATAAAGGAAGGAAGGGAATGAGGGAAAGGAATAGAGGGAAAAATGGAGGGAAGGAGAGGAAAGGGTACAGAAAAAAAGGAAAGGAAAAGGGGGAATAAAACCTAAGAAATAATTTAACCAATATCAGCTGTTACAGTGAAAAATGGAGGAATGGAAAAATTAATTTAGAAAAAATACAGAACCCTTGCACTATGAGATTTGCTGAGTCCCTTATTCATTTTTTTTCCATGAAAATAATGATTTTTTGGAACAACTTACATGTTCTCTGCCCCCATGAGGGCTATGAACTCAAATAACAAATTGTTCAACAAATAATTCCTAAGTGTCTCCTCTGTGCCAGACCCAGGGCAAGCCATGGAGAAGACAGAGGTAAATAAAATGCCAACCTTGCTCCTCTGGAGCTTCCCAGCTAGAACAGGCATTCCCATTCAGAATCTGCATTCTCCTTGAGGATGAAGCCAGGGCTATGGGTTTTCCTTTCAGGACATACACGTGACAAATTCAAAATGGATTTGATATGATTCATGAAATCTCCAACTCAGAACTTCTTTCTAATCAGACGTTTGAAAGACAATTAGGTATAGTTAAAATGTCACTTGTCCTAATTAACTAAAGGTTACCAACCAATGAGCTGGCAGGATATAACAATTTTTCCTGACAGAAATGTAACCTCCATTTCTTCAGGCCTCATGAACTTATAGGCATAGATGATACCACTCATGCAGAAATAATTCACCCTTCATTGGCTCCCATTCTCACCTACTACAAAGGTCAAACCATCCTTCTACTTCTATCTTGGAATGCCCAAAGGCATCTCAGAATCAGAAGACAATCCAAGAAGCACACTTCTTGCCACATGGTTCTCCTCCATGCTCCCTCCACTTGACATCCACTAATCAAACTTGACTTTTATATCACTGGTACCACCCCTATCTTGTGATATGCATAGCTTCCCAAAGATGCCAATCCTTGAGGTCCAGAATAGCTCTGACAGCCCCCAGCGGGATTGTCTCTCACTTAAATCACACACTATGTGCGTCCCAGGTCTCATAGAGTCCTCAGGGAGACAAGTTTTTCAGTTCCTGACTGCAGCTAGGCATTTCTGAACCCAAAGACCAACATAGCTCAAGTTCAAACTGGAGTCCTTGATGAAAACCCTGCTGAATTCTGGACTCCTGTAAAAAAGCCAGTAAACATAAATGTAGTTCATTTATTCTTTAAAAAATGCAGAACACCTATTTACATATTGGATAGTGGGAATATATTGATAATTTTTTTAAAAGACACACTCCTTATGCTTATGAAACTGATAAGCCCAACAGACAAATATATAGTTACTGAGACAGTGTGATGAAAAACAAAAACAAACAAAAAAACCCCACACTGATGGAGAGATCTTCATAAGCACACCTAGACACAAAAAACAGCCAACAGTCTCCAGTTGTGGAGTTTATGACAATGTTCTATTGTCCCTTTATGTGTTTACTAGTGCAAAGGCCATGAGTTGAGATAAAACATGGTACAGGTAATTCTTATAACTCAACAGTCCTACGGACGGCAGCACACTGTACTTTTTCCTTTTAATGATAAGTCACAGACTACTGCCAGGTCATTAAAGAAGACTGGAAACTGCATTTAAGCTACTTAACTTGAAGGATTTTGCTGCCATGAGTATGTGAGCTCTGAAGTGTTAAGTGTTTCCATTTTGATGCTGTCTGCAAATTTGATAATGCTCATAATTGCATTATCTAGGTTAGAGATTTTTTAAAAAAGTATTAATCCAGTGTTATCAACTGACAATGTTAACCCAAGTGGATAGATATTCAGTCAATTCTATCATAAAATCATTCCTTATTGATGTTAATGTCATGTGAAATGAAATAAAATGCACTAAAATCTAAATACATTTTTTCTGTATTGCCTTTTCCATTGGCACTCTGCCCAAAGGAAACGAAAGTCTCTGGACATGAATAGCTCTTCACAGAATAACTGGATGACCATGCTGTATTCTCAGGTATTCCCTGTATTTTCCAACTAAAGTTTTTATTCCTTTATGACCCCACATCAGAGACACTTTTCCTGGGGACTTTTCTGTGTCACACTCACCATGAATTGAATTATTAGAGGCTGTTCACATTTAACATTACTGTGGTTTGGGTTTCATTTTCCTGAGATTTTATGTAAACAAACTTTTGAAAGTATTCCCCATGAGGTCTTGGATTCAATCCCCAGCACAAAAAAAAAAAAAAAAAAGAAAGAAAGAAAGAAAAGGAAAGGAAAGAAACACATCCCAATTACTTCAATTAAAATTTCAAAGAATATTTTCCAATGGATTATGTGGGCCACAACATGTATAACCTAATAACATCCTATCTTTGTCATTGTGCAACCTATATTAATTTAATAGCCTGTCCTATAATGTGCCGGGCAAATGGAAAATCAATTCATGTGTTCTTTAGATGCTAATTATTAATGCATTTATTAGACTAAGTTATATCAATTCAGATTTTCACTGGATGCTCTCACTGATCTGGAAAACCTGAGTTTTAAGAATTCATTGATTTCTTGCTATTTTTCCAGATATTTGATATCATCCAACAACTTCTTGTCTAAATAAATATTACTTTAAGCAATTCCCAAGTAGGCTACAAGATATTACCAAGCATTTCAGTATTGTGATATGTAAGTATCGCATACATAATGTAATACATAACTAAGGAAACTGACTGTGTTAGGAAAATAATAAATATAATTGGTACTTTATTAAATTACATATTGTCACAGTGGGTACTGTATTCTGTCCTCCAAAGGCAAAAGCAGCCAAATCTCAGAAATAAGAATCTAAACACACACAGGTACCTACACAACCCTGCATTTAAAAGAGCCAGATATCAGTCAGGCATGGTGGTGCACACCTATAATCTCAGCAGCGTGGGAGGCTGAGGCAGGAAGATTGCAGGTTTAAAGCCAGCCTCAGCAAAAGCAAGGTGCTCAGCAACTCAGTGAGACCCTGTCTTTAAATAAAATACAAAATAGGGCTGGGGATGTGGCTCAGTGATAGAGTGCCCCTGAGGTCAATCCCTGGTACCCAAAAAAGAAAAAAAACAAAGAGCTAGATATCTACGTTTAGGAGAGGAAATTCTACAGCAGCAGAATTAGAACTTCCCAGTGCAGCTCAACTCCCTGTTCTAGTCCATGTTCACTACAAGAAAATGGATTTACAAATCCCAGGAGGAACTGGCTCTGAAAATTCTTGTATCTCCTTCACAAGAATTTTCAAAGCACATAGAATAGACAGTGATCTTTTTCATGCTAACTTCCTTGTATACCTAGCAAATTAGTATGAATCCTTAACATTTCAGCTCAATTTCCAACTCTTTGGCAATATTTTCAGTGTCCTTGCACAGCAAAAAAAATGACATTTTACAAACATTTTACTTGAGTTCCTATTGTACTCATATATACTTCCCTAAGTACACTTTAGTGACTGTATTGGATTGTTTATAAATCACCCTCCCCACTGTTTTGTGAGCCCATTAGGAGTATGAATTGCATTCATGTCTTATCAACTTCAATCTCCAATGTCTAGCACAATACCTGGCATGGAACAGACAGGCATTCAATAAGTATTTGTTAAATTTTTAAAATAATTAAATTAAATTAAAATTGATGATAGACTCATTTCTCATCTCTGCCAGAGAAATTGGATAAAATTGATCCAATACTTTCACACTTGACTTCATTAAGTCAGTCTGTACTTCCATTTTATAGTTCTCAATTATTTTTGAATACTTTACTTGACATTACTTTGACCTAATCATGTATATTTTTATGGAAGTGATTACCTCTCATCTGTATGGATGAATAAAGTGAAATGAAGGAAGGAGGAACGTATCCTCATTGGGCAAAAAGAGTGCAAACTGCGGCTCCAAATCATGGTTCGAACACTGCTGCCTGAATATTCATAGGCAGATCATTTCCGCTCACTGAACTTCAGTTTTCTGATTTGTGAGTTAAGGATAAAATGCCTCCCCCTGCATACGGTTATGGGAGTCGGCTGTTATACACAAAGCCTTAACAGGGCACATGGTACACAGAGGGTACCATAAAACATAGCACTGTAAAGTATTAATAAGTCAAAGTACTTTCTAAGCTAAAGCACTATATAAATGTTAGTTACAGCATTATGCTCTCTTGACATTTCATAGCTAGATTTATTATAATACATAGAAAAGGACCTAGGAGGCCGGGTGTGGTTTGCACACCTGTAATCCAGCAGCTCAGGAGGCTTGAGGCAGGAGGATTTTGAGTTCAAAATCAGCCTCAGCAACTTAGTGAGGCCCTAAACAACTCAGTGAGATCCTGTCTCTAAGTAAAATACAAAAAAGGGCTAGGGAAGTGCCTCCGTGGTTAAGTGCCCCTGAGTTCAATCCCTGGTACAAAAAGAAAAAAGAAAAGCACCTAGTAGAAAGCCACAGTGAAGCCCAATGCTAGCCATAGTAACTTAAAAAAAGGAAAAACAGGGCTGGGGCTATAGCTCAGCGCCTGCCTCACACATGTGAGGCACTGGGTTCGATCCTCAGCACCACATAGAAAAAAATAAATAAAGATATTGGGCCCATATTCAACTAAAAAATTTTAAAAAAAGAAAAACAGAAAAGAAGTACAATGTGCTTATTCTTTATGGATGAAAAAAAAAAAGCTTCCCTTTTCCAGCCAAGTGAGTCCTGTTATGACTTCTGTTCATTTTTATATCCATAGATGTCCTAAGGAATTGCCTGATTCTTTGTATTTGTACAACAACCATCACTTGCAAGGGTATGACTTCAGTTATGACCACCATACATCTTCTCTGGGCCTGCTCTTTCCACTCCCCATCCCCCATTCTCTCTGAGGTTCCTATAACAAAATACCATAAACTGTATATCTTAGAATCAACAAAATTTATCTGAAAGTTCTTGAGGATATAAAGTCAAAGATCAATGCACCAACAGATTTGTTGACCAGTGAGGACACATCTTCTCATATATGGTACCTTCACTGTGTCTTGCATGGTGAAAGGCACTAGCTACTTCTCTAGGTTCTCTGTTACAAGGATATTAATTCCATTCATAAGGCCTCATAATTTAATCACCATCACAAAGGCCCATCTTTTAATTTTTTTCTCATTGAGGATTAGGTCTCAACATGGAATTGGGGGATGGACAGAAAACATTCAAACCATGGCAACCTCCAAAGGGAGAGACAGAGACAAAAAACAACTGAAATGGGAAGTTGGATCAGTACACCTTGCTACATAAATAGCCAAACCCATCTCTAGCCAAATGGCCAGAAAAGGATCAGGCATCCTGATGGAAGTGAGACCAGAAACTGGAAATGCATTCCAGAAAAGTGTTATTTTTAAATTTTTCATCTCTGCTTGCCTCATTGATTCATTTGTTTTTAATTTTCTAAGAACTATTTTTCCTGTTTCTCAATTCAGTCTATAACTCACACATTTCCAATGATCCTCCATTTTTACATGGTCTTCCATTCTAGCCACACATAGAAGTTAATTGAATTGGTCATGAATTCTGTTCTCTTCAATTCTGGTAGGGAGAGGATGAGAGAGCATAACATGTGGTAGTGTGTCACTATGACAAAATACTTAAAGGAGAAATAGTTTATTTGGGGCTCACAGTTTCATGGTTTAGTCCATGGTCAGTTGACTACATAGATTTGGGCCCAAGATGAGATAGAATATCATGGTGGAAGGGCATGGCAAAGCAAAGCTGCTCAGCTGATGATGGGCAGGAAGTAGTAAGAAAGAGAGACCTCAAGGAGTCAGGAACCAGATAGAGTCCAAGGCCACACCCCCAGTGTTCTACTTCCTCCAGTCATACCCCATCTGCTGACAGTTATCACCTAGTAATCCATTCAAACTATTAATACATCAAATGAATTAATCCAGTGATGGGATCACAGTTCTCATAATTGGTTCACCTCTGAACATTCTTGCATTGTTTAACACATGAGCTTTGGGTGGAGGGATGGAAGATACCTAATAGCTAAACCATAACAGGAGGTTAATCCAATCCCTGTGGATGAATAGGCAATTCTTGGGCATAAAGATGATTACACAGGTAATCAGGTGTGCCTACAAGTATCCAGATTTGCACAAATTAATGTATTTGAGAGTCCAAAGCATACAGTAATACACGAATTAATTAAATCAAGTCTTGCAGATTTTAATAATTCTAACTACCATTGCTTCCCCCTGACCAAAGGCTGTTCAGGTTTTAAATAGTCAGTAAAGTTGCAAGATAGACATCATTTGTCTTTATTCTACTTAGAATTCCCTCTGTCTGCTGTTACATTGCCTTGCTAACTATACGTCTAATCTTTGGAGAAAGACTGTTTAATAGAATTAGGCCTGCATCTGAGTTCTGATTCCATGACCTTGGGCAAGTCTCTTTACTCCTCAAACTTCTAGATTCACATTTGTAATATGAGGAAGTCATGTCTACTCTCCCTGCTCTCAGGATTAAAAGGATATTGTCCACAAATAAATGCTATAAACATTTTGAAAACTATAAAGCATTTTTTGAATTGTAATAATCACTGTGGTTAAGGGCTCTGACCCTGAGAACCATCCAAACTGAGATTAGATCCTGCCCTACCTCTTATTAGGATGTCATTTGAGCAAGTTACTTCACCCCTTTGCATTTCAATTTCTTATCAATAAATTTAACATAAAATACTAAGTGATAGGTTATTATGAAGATTTAATTTGATAATGTAAATAAAGTACTCTATATAATACCTAACATTCAAATATTCTTAATATAAAATATCGATATCTATTGAGGTTACAGATTAAAACTTTGGGTTCTATGCAAATCTAACTTAAACATTCAGTTTAGATTTGTAATCCATTCAAACTATTAATACATCAAATGAATTAATCCAGTGATGGGAATCACAGTTCTCAGTTCCCTCTTTCTTTTTTTGAAAGGCAATTGTGGGTTTTCTTTTTTCAAGTAGGACACAATTCACTTTAATTTAAATATACACTAATACCAAATCAGGGCTGAAGATGTTCTTTAGTTGAGTGTTACTCTGGTACATTGGAATTTTTAATTTTTATTTTTTTATTGAAGCATTTAAATTATATATTGTAGTGGGATTCATGACACCATATCAGTCTCCCAAATAATGCAGTGTGTAACTTTTCAAAGTGTTGGGAGGGGGCAATACTCGGGATTTAACTCAAGGGCACTCTACTACTTAGCTACACTCTCAGCCTTTTTGCTTTTTATTTTGAAACAGGATCTCACTAAGTTGCTAAGGCTGGCCTTGAACTTGTGATCCTCCTGCCTCAGTCTCCCAAGTCACTGGGATTACAGGTATACACTGCCTCGCCTGTCTCTCAGTTACCTCTTTTACTA
Source organism: Urocitellus parryii (assembly GCF_045843805.1). Lineage (NCBI taxonomy): Eukaryota > Metazoa > Chordata > Mammalia > Rodentia > Sciuridae > Urocitellus > Urocitellus parryii. Next base: position 3,113,469 of record NW_027553327.1, read on the forward strand.
GAAAATGATTGTGGTATTTGCTCTGACTCTAAAGAAGACTGTTTCCTCATATCCACATGTGCTTATTAAGTTTTATGAATTTAATATTTTAATCCTAACATATATTACTTTCCCTTTTTAAAAAAATATTATTCTGACTGTGTAGTTCTATCAACAATCTTGAATTTTAAAATATATATTGTGAGAATTTAACACTCCAGCCTTATATTTCCCCACATCCCTGGCAGGCTTGCCTTTTCATTAACTGAAACATACACTCTTAAATCCATATTCTGTGCCTTTCAAAGAGACAGATAGATAATATCATTTTAACTTAATATATTTACATAACTCAATTTAATGTTAATGTGATGTTTAGGAGCATCAGGTAACATATAAATCTAAATAACAATATGTTTAACTTGTAGTGTACCTAGCCTAGGGGCAGATCTTGCTGGACAACCTTCACACCTGGTAGGAAAGACCCAGTATTAAAGCAAATATTTGAAGCAGAAGAAAGTCTTGAAGTCATAGCTTCAAGTCTCACCATGAAGGTGGTTCCCTCGCTTAAAGCTTGCTCTGCCTGGAGGAGCTGGGAAACCTAGGAGACTAGACCTGGCAGGGTGTGCTTCCCCACCCAATGCGTCTTAGCCAGGAAATCAAGAGAATGGAAAATGGACATGAAGGGCAGGAATCCCAGAAAGTTTTCTTCCAGATCTAAATTACACCCATCGTGTACAGTCTATCTCAGGAAGCAAAGGAGAACAGCTTTGCTAAGGAAGAGAGCTCTTCGTGGCCTTTGCATCAAACGTAGGGATCTGTGCAGAGCGACACCTAGTGGTCTCCAGAATTCTTTAGAAGCAAGAGTGGCTAAGAAGGTGAGTGTGTTTGAGCATTTGTAAAGGAGTCCTTTTTCTTCCTACTTATTCATAAGCTGTGAGCAAGCTGAGTTGTTAACTGGTTTTGATTCCAATACAGCATCACTCTGGCTGCATATACACTCATTGTTAAATCACAGAGAGAATTAATATTTAATACTTGAGCAGCCGGTACAAGTCACTGAGTGGAAAGAAACAGTGATTCTTATAGTTGAGAGAAATTGTTTTTTTTTTTTTTCCAAATCTAGAATATTAAAGCCACAGTGTGAAACAAAAGCACTGTATCCAACCCAATAGATTTCAAAGAACCAATAGCTTTTGTAGATGGATTCTTCCAGATTCATGTCAGAATTCAATTCCAAGAATCCTCACTGGGCCTTTTACCCTTCCTTGCAGTGGACCTATCTAGTTACTCATCTCTACTCCTGGTACAGGGGAAGTTGGAGGCTAAGACATTTATAATGTACTGAGGAAATTATAGCTTACCCTCTGGATCTGTTGTGGTCCAAGAACCATTTACAACTCATTTGTGATGCTTCAGGATATTTGTACTTCCTCTTGCAATATATTGTGTTCTAAAGTGGGCTCTGTAAGTTAGAATTTAGCTTCCTAAGACCTGAGTAGACAAGGACTTCTTAAGTAACATGAAAAATAAAAATGGTGAGGCTACCCCTCTAGAATCTATCAAATTTAAACCTTCTTATAAATATCATTTTGATGCTCACAGAATTAGAATATGATAAATATGACTGAGATTGATTACCAAAACAGGTAGTGAGAGTAGAACCTGGAAAATAATAACTAGAGGAAAAATTTGATTGAAGAATTTCAAATAGCTCCCATTCTAGTAGAAATCTGGGAGAACTGGATTTCCCAATTGGAAAAACTGAAGTTTAACTGGCCCAACATTTGCAGGACCTAGGCTATTTTTCACCTAGGACCTGGGATCTCTTCATTATATTCTGTAGCTGATTTTAAAACTTCAGGCCATAGTAGGCAAAAATCATATTTCCTATCACAGAATTGAATGGTATATCCTGATAATTTGCAAATGTGCTTTTCTTTGCCATCTCTACAGGCAAGACTCTCATCTTGTACTTAGAATACAGTTCTGCTGACCCATTAGCTTAGTAGTTGTTCAATCTCAAATGTTAGTTTCCTTCTTGATATACATCACATCTGTTCAACCAAAAGAACAAGCAAACTTTAGGCCTACTTCTCTCTCGACTTGCTAAAGTTTTGTGGGTTTTGTCAAATTGAAGTAAAATCTGTTAAAATTACAACATACAATTTTGCCCTGTATAAAACTTTCAGTTCTATAATCAGTCAGTTATAACCTACATTGCATTAGCTCAATAAATATTTCCTTTTGGTGGGAGGAAGGTACTGGGGATTGAACCCAGGTGTGCTTTACCACCAAATTTGATCTTCATCCCAGTTTTGTTTTGTTTTGACACAGGTTCTCCCTAAGTTGCTAAGGTTGGCTTTGAACTTGTGATCCTTCTGACGCAACCTCCTGAGCCAATGGGATTACAGACATGTGTCACCATGCCCAGCAGATTTCCCATTTTTAAAATGAATATAAAACCTATCTCTTGCCATATGATTAAGGATATGGCTATTAGTATGTTAGTAAAATGTTTTAAAAGTTATCTTAAAAATCTTTTTTTAAGAAATAATTTCAAATAAGGTAAAATAAGGACATGTAAGACCTTCCCTTTAATCAATATATAGTGCTTGGTTTGGGGGCTTGAGGTTTTGTTTTTTCTCTTTTTAATGACCTGAATACATGTTTCCCCATCCTCAGAAACCAAAATAAAATAATAAAGATAAGCATCTTCTCATGTAGCTTTTTCAGTCTGTTGTCATGCATTTTGTGATTGTTTCAGGTAATAACATTGTTAACAGACTGTCAGCCTTACTTCTTACACCAAAAATAACAGTCAAACAGGTAGTAGCCTAGGGTATCATTTCTGAAAGATATCCTCAGCACAAACATTCACAGGATAAAGGTTAAAAACCAATAAAACAAAGTAAGAGATTCAAGTACTTAGGTGAACATTTTATAATTCTTAGCTTGTCCAAGGTAATATATTGTATTTGTGTTTTACCAATATGTCCTATATGGGCATTGGAGGATACCTGTTATAAAATATCTCTAGCCTAATAATATAATGGCAATGATTAAGTATCAAAATTTTAGTGTTTAGATTATCATTGTTCAGTAGACAGGAATGAATCTGAAACTACTTCTAGTGGAGAGTTTAGGCCCAGCCTAGGGGTGCCACCTGTCTTCACCTTTTCATGCAGGGCTCCAGGGAAGTTATCAGGGAGGAATGGTGTTTTATTCTGAGTATGTGTCCTTCTCAGTTTCTTTGCTTTTTTGAGACAGGAGAAGCCCTATCCCCAGCTCTGCTCAGTGGAAGAATGCTCACCATCCTTCACTAACAATATGCACAAAAGATTCTACCTGGTGCTATTCCCATCAGAGATGAGTACTTTTATCTCAAAGTCACTCAATATTTTTCAAAAGTTGAATTCAGGTTCATAATACTTACAGAAAATCTTTGGTAGGTCTTCTAGGTTTTTGGCCACATCTTGAATCAAAAAGGTAAGTTAAGAAAAGTGAAACGATAAACACAGAAAATTACTGCCCAAGAAAAGGCATTAGTTAAAAATATAAATCAAAATTTAAAAAATTAGATATTCCTAGAATTGTTTTCCTAGAAAAGTTTGATGTATCTGTACTTTTTTGAGATAAAACCATGGAAGATAAATATATGTATTATCAGAATATATGAATATATGAATATATGAATATAAATTTTCATGAGAGTGTGTATGAGTGTGCCTGTGTATTTGTGTGTGGAGAAATATATCTATTCTTCCATTTACAGGTAAAAAGTTTAAAAAAATCTTGGTGTGTCTGGAAGATGTCAGACCCTAGAAGACATGTATTCTTGTTTCCATTGACATAAATTCACTTCTTTAGGAATATTATACTCAAGGTCCCAAGACAACATGGAAAACATGCAAGTTCAAACAGCCTTCTAGGTTTCTGGACCATTGAGGTAATACTTTCCTCCATTATCCCTTGATGGTGCAGTACAATTTTCCACATAACATAAAGGGGATATAATTCTGTCTTCCACTCCACCCACCTCCCTGATCCTCTGCTCCAACATGTCTAACTCAAACAGAAAGTTGCCTGGTGCTTCTCAGGCAGCTTGTATACCAATTGCCTAACTGTCTCTCAGGTGTTTGTTGGGGAGACACCAAAGGCAGAACAGATTGTTTAGAAGAGCCTTTGTGGTGGGGCAAAAGCACCTGCACATGATCTCTGTGCATATGTGTCTAGGGACACCCACTGCCTGATGTTTTCTCCCTTAAGAATTCCCAAATCACAGGTCCCCAAAACGTGAAACAAAACCTGACAGAACTGAATATAAGACAGATAATTCTACAAGAATATTTCGAAACTTCAATACTTCACTTCCAATAAGGGAAAGAACAACATAACAGAAGATCGACATGCAAATAGAGGACACAAATAACATTATATATCAACCATATTTTAAACTGACAGTGATAGCAATGCCATCCCATAGTAGCAGCAAACATTTTCTTCTGAAGTGCACATAGGACAGTCCAGGGCAGACTATGTGAAGGGATATAAAATAAAACTTACAATTAAAAAAAATAAAAGAAAATACAAAGTATATTCTCTGAAGACAATGAAATGAAATTAGGTAAGTCAAAACAAGAATAAATATGTGTAATAATAAATAAATAAGTCCCAAATATGTGGAATGACCAATGTGTCACAGAAAAAAATGGAAGAAGAAACCTTTCAATCAACCTTACAGAAGCAAACAAAAGAAAATTATAAGAAAATATGAAAAACTATTACATGCCAACAAAGTAGATAAAAATCTAATTAAAATCTTATCTAGATAAAATGGACAAATTCCTAGAAAGATATAACCTACCAAAGTTGAATCAAGAAGTAAAATATCTGAACAATGTATACCAAAGTAAAGAGATTATATCAGTGATAAGAAATATTTTTTTTAATCTTCCCAAGATGAGGTGGCTTCACTGGTGAACTCTATCAAGTATGTAAAGAAGAATGAATAACCAGGAGTGGTGGCACACACTTGTAATCCTAGCTACTCATCAGGCTGAAACAGGTAAATCACAAGTTGAAGGACAGTCTAGGCAACTGAATTTCCCCTAAATAAAAGGAGGACAGTAAAACACAACATCCTTAAATGTTCCTTTCTGTTTCCCAAAACCTAGCCACGCTAAGGGATGAGATCAAGCCCGGGTTGGAAACTCCAGATACATTTTATCTTGAAGGCCACCGGCTTTCTCTTATGTACTCTAGAAACTAGGGCAAGTTAGTGTTTTCTGTCTAAAACTACTTTCTTGCATATATGCCAGGACCATTGCTCCTGGGAATGCTGGTCATTCAAGCAAAGTAAGCAAACATGCTGATGATGTCACTGCTTCTGCAGCCTAACATAAAAAAAAAAACTATCTCAAAGTGAGGACAGGCACAGAACTGAGGGCATTTTGGAAATGATGCATGTCACTCATCTAACCAGCCACTACTGGACAGAACACTGTGAGGGCCTGAGGTTCTCTCTGACTATCAAAATTGAAATCTTCTTGGAGCAGTCCTGATCTCTTTTAAGCTTTTCTCAATAAACCATACATCTCCCATGCTGTCTTCAGGCACTTTCTTTGGTCTGTTGGCTACCTAACCCATTTCCCTGGCACAACTAGGCTATGGACTGCATAGAAAATTAGTAAGACTCTATCTCAAAATAAAATAAAAGTGCTGGGGATTTAGCTCACTGGTAGAGTAATTGCCTAGCATGTGTGAGGCACTGGGTTCAATCCCCAGTACTCCAAAATAAGAAGAAGGAGGAGAATGAGGAGGAGGAAAAGGAAGAGAAGGATGAGGAGTGGGTGGGGGGAGGAGGACCAATTCCTCACAAAACTTTCAACAATTTAGCAGAGAATATTTCTTAATTTATTCTCTGAGGCCAGTATTACCTTGATTCCAAAATAGACAAAGACATTACAAGAAAGGAAAACTTTGGATTACCCCTTATAGAAACAAATACAAAATTCTTCAATAAAATGTTAGCAAGGGCTGGGATTATGGCTCAGAGATAGAGTGCTCACCTACCATGGGTTCAATCCTCAGCACAACATAAAACTAAAATAAAGATATTGCATCCACCTATAACATATATATATATATATATATATATATATATATATATATATAAAACATATAAAATGCTAGCAAACCAAATACAGAGATATATATTTTTAAAAACAAAACAAACAACAACAACAACAAAAAAAAAACACCATGACCCAGTGAGATTTGTCCCAGGAATGTAAGATTGGTTCAATATATAAAAACCAATTATGTAATATGCCATAGTAACAGAATATATAATAAAAACAACACAATCACTAGACACAGAAAAAGAATTTGACAAAATCCACCACAATTTTATAAACAAAAATACTCAACAAATTAGGAATTCAGGGAACTTCTTCAACCAGATAAACAGCATCTATGGAAAACCCACAGCTAACATTGTACTTAATAGAAGAGGGTGGCTTAAATTTTCTTAATTAAGACAAATATGTCCATTCTATGTACTTTTATTGAACATCCTACTGGTTAGGGAAATCAGAAAAGAAAAGGAAATAATAATCATCCATAGTAAAATTCAAAACCTAGCCAAGCTAAGGGATGCCATGATTTTATATATAGAAAATCCTAAGAAATTCACTAAAAATAGATCCTATTAAAACTAATAAACAAATTCAGCAAAACTGAAGAATGTCAGATCAACATACAATGTCAATTGTATTTTTATATACTACTTTTAATGGATGATCTGAAAATAAAATTTCAAAAATCCCATTTTAATAGTACCAAAAGGAATAAAATATCTAGGGATAGTTTTTTTTAAAAAAAATAAATTTAAAAATATATTCTGAAAATTATAAAATATCATTGAAATAAATGAAGATTCAAATAAGTAGAAAGACATCCCATGAGTTGAAATGTTAATATTTTTAAGACAAAATTGATCTCTAAATTGATCTACAGATTAATGGAATCCCTATCAAGATTCCAGCTGATTGATAATATATATTGCAGAAATTGACAATCTCATATGAAGTATAGATGGAAATGTAAGAGACTCAGAATAACCAAAAGAATATGAAAAAGAACATTGTTGGATAGCTTAAATTTCCTGACTTCAAAGCTTATTGTGAAGCTACAGAAATCAAAAGTGAGATGCTGTTGTAAGAATAGACATAAAGAAATTATAAATCATAAACAAATCCAGAGTCCAGAAATAAACCCTACATTTATGGCCAGTTTATTTTGAGATATCAACTGAAAATAGGGAAATCCATAGAGATGGAAAAATGGATTAGAGTTATCCGGGATTAGAAAGAGAGAGGTTTCTCTTTGAGTGATTAAAATATTGTGGAATGTATAGTGGTAATAATTGTACAACTTTGTGAATATACTAATACTACTGAATTGCACACATTTTTTAAAAGGATGAATGGGTGGATATTCTGAATCATTCTCATATTTCTGGGCACTTATCAAAGTTTACCCTATTATATAATTATTTCTAAACATATATGTTCTCACCATACAGGTTGCATGAAGATTGAGGATATGAATTACATATCACTCGCCATTGTGTCAAGCAAAATATTTGTACCTTGAACCCTGTTGAATTAATTGGTATCCCCAACATTTCGGGTTTTCCATCACCTTGTGTTTGTCTAAAAGCCTTGAGATGACTTGAGTAGACTCCAGAAACCACAGATCCAGCATCGCCCACACAACTTCTTTGAGATTTGCAGCAGTTACTTGCCAAATAATTAGAACCAAGAGCTTGTTTATGTCAATGCTGATTTTAATCCATTCCTTGTCTGAAGAGTTACTTTGCTGGAGTGTTTTTTCATCAGGAGTTCAGTCATCCAATTTTCTCTAGTGGTCCTCTTCCAGTCTCCCAGGTCCCTCCTGACCAACAATCCAGTCTCTATACTTTCCTATCCTTCTTCCTCCTCCATCTCTCCTGTCCTTCTAACATCCCCTCAATTTGGAACTCTGTATCCAACAGTGAATATTTAACCTTTTTTTATTGTACTGGTCTAGTGCCAGGCTGACGGTTACCTCTATCTTCTGCTTCAGTACTCATTCATCCAGTCAGTCCGTCAGTCAGTCAGTCAGTCAATAAATTCATAGCAAGTAACTAGAATGTAACTCATGCTGTTCAAGTTGCCCTGTTGCCTTGATTACCTTTTATGTTTATTCATGATGTGGAAATTGAGTGTTTATTTTCTTATACAACCAAATGGATTTATGTCACATAGATAATAATGTTAGAGGAATTTGGTGTTTGTAATGTTCTAATACCTAGTGATAAACCAGCAGACTCACTGATTAATAATTTCCATATTTGAAGGATCTCAAAAAATGAATCAACTCTTTTCATCTACTATAGGCATCAGTATTTTAATCAATTCCAATTTCAAATCCATCTTGCAATTTAAGCAAATTGCCATCTGTTGCCTGGGTTGTACTGGTTATGGCTTCAGTGTTACTGTAACCTTCACAGCTTAAGTAAAAAAAAAGAAAAATGAATAAGAAAAAATGTTGAGCATTAACATCTCGTTTGTATATGCATTCATACTGTATAATTACTGGCAGCTCTCCAGAAAATGTGGCCTAGTTTCTAGAAACCTCTTCAGTCTGTGATATTAAAAGATGCACAACAATTTAATAAACTCAATAATTTGATCATCTGCACCTATGTTTTTTTTTTCCTTTTTAATAGTGCAACAAAACCCTTCAGTCCCATTTGAAGAAGGTCCCAGGAAAAACTGGTGAACTTCACAATGAGGCTGAGATCATTGGTCCCAGGGATCCCTGGATGTTCCTGGATGGCAGCCTGAGCAATGAAGGATAGGGTGGGCAGAAACCCCAGGTCTGGCCTGACAGATCCTGTTTCAGAGACAGTTTCTGAGCACAGTGCTTGCACAGGCCTGCCCCTTTCTCTCACTTCTCATATTTTGTAGGTGCTGCCTGCAGAGAAAAGGAACAAAACAAAACAATTTAAATCAAGTCTTGTTTGGTCTTCATGGACAGCTGCCCACCTTCCTAAGCTGCCTCTCAGACTGTGTGTTTGATCTGTCAGAACTGGCCTTTCTCCACAGATTCAGACCTCTCTCTAGTAACTGACTGCCTACACCTGAAGTTTCAAATGTTTTTAAATCTTGTAGACAACTCAGGTTATTGTAGGGCTGGAAGCACCCTCAGAACCTCATTACTTTAAATTTAGTCCATGGACCTGCAGTATCAGTGTCTCAGAAACTTGCAGAAATGCCAATTGTTAGATGCTGTTCCAGACCTTGACCAAATAATCATCTTGGGGGCTGTATTTTTCAAAGCCTCCAGGTGATTCTGATACTAAGTAAAGTTTGAGAAACCCTGGCATGTCTGTTATCTGGTGCCACTCTCCATACCCTGACCTTGGCCTAAAGCCTTTCCCCACCCCCCTCCCACATCCTGTGTCTTAGATTTCTGTTCAATGGTTTCTTATCCCTTCCGCTTTGTTTTTCCTAGATTAGGTTCCGGATTCCAACCTTTACTGACTGCTCTACACTGAAGTCCATATTGGTACCTCATTCCTGCATTTACCCTCTCTTCTTTTTCAGTCTCTTACCTGCTGCCTATAAAAGCCAACTTTAAGCTTCATTATCAACCTACTTCCTGCCCACAGCTCCTGACCTGATTGCAGAGGGTGAAATCTACACATGAAAGCCACCAGGGCATAGTGCCACTAACACAGGTCTCCTAAGTGCTCTCTGTCATCTGTCTTTCCCCTTGCTGTCCCACTTCCACATGGCTCCCACTTGCTTCCCTAAAGAACAAAATTGATATCGCCCTCTGCCTAAAATTTCCTGCGGATTTTTAGTTTTCTGCAGGATCGAATCCAAACTCCTCAGCATAACATCCAAAGCCCTCCACAGGCTGTAGCTACTTTCATTGTTATTGCTCCCCTCACCCCAGCATCACCCCTCTGTCAATTCACTTTTCAGGCTCATCTAGCCATTCACTTGTCAGACCTCAGTCCCTTTGTGCTTGCTATTTCCTCTGGCTAGATTGCTCCTCTCCTTACTTTTTCCCTGGGAAAATGTCTACTACTCAAGACTCAATTGAACTGCCATCTCCTTGGTAAGACCCTTGCCACCTCCTCCAGGCTCAATTATATGCACTGTCCTCTGGACACCTCAATCACAACTCTAAATTCATTACTTGTGATATTGTGTTTGAATTCACAGTTCACACATTGTCTTCTCACACTGGAAGCTGTTCTTGGCCAGAGGTAGTGTCTGGTCTTAATTGAGATACCCAGAGCCCAGCACAGTGAGGGACACATTGTAGAAACTCAATAAATACCATCAAATGAATATTCAGATTTTAAGAACTATGCCTCAAGGAATATTGTTGTAGGTCAAGTCACTTTATCACTGTAATAGGAAGCTTTATAAAAGTGCATGAAGTAAACCCCTTTATAAATCAGAGAGCCATTTTGCAAACAAAAGAACTACTCTGTAATATAAAATAATCAATTCCAATTTCTCTGTAACAGTATTTTCACATCTATGATTATCCTAATATGGAAGCATGCTTATTATTTTTCTAAGAGTGTCTGCAATCTCCAGTATCTTTCTAACTCAGGAAGTTTCTTGTTTCTTTTGAGTACTTCAGAGTTTGTTGTATTCCAAGTTGTGATAGGATAGGGTTTCTTAGAAAAAGACAAAAGAATGGTGTGCAGGTTGTGAATTCATGATTATATAATTTTTTAAAATTTAAAATACCTTATAAGGCTTAATTTTTAATATATGTAATAAATTTTATAGGTCTATGAAGAGAGAAACATAACAATTAAAAAATTGTTACTTAAAATATGAATATGATATTTTCACATCCAATTTCACTTGAGCCACCTAGCAAGCTTAAGGTTTTTATTTGAGAGAAAAAAATAGTCATTTGACTAGTTTTGCCCTCTGGGACTATGCAGTGTACAAACTGTACCATCATTTTTTTTTTCTTTTTTTAAGAGAGAAGAGAGAGAAAGAATTTTTTTAATATTTATTTTTCAGTTTTTGGTGGACACAACGTCTTTATTTTATTTTTTTGTGGTGCTGAGGATTGAACCCAGTGCCCTGCTCATGCCAGGCAAGCATGTTACCGCTTGAGCTACATCCCCAGCCCTGTACCACCATTCTTGATGGCCTTGATGCAAGGGATCTATATTTTAATATAGACAATTCTCTCCTAGCACTCAACTGGGCCTCTCCTAGACCAGTAATTGAACTGAGCCTTGCTTTAAACCAGTTAAATAGACTCTGTGGGTGGACACACATATCAGCTTTCCCAAATCTATGGGTCATTTTCTGTGGGCATAATGATTGTAGGAAGATGATGCTCCTCAGTTGGCAGAACACACAGACCATATGCTTCCTACACTGTACTGGCCAGTCCCTGAAACAAAGACTCATCTTATGTCCTGCACCATTATTTAATGCGCTGGATTTTTTCCTGTTGCTAAAAAGAATTGTTTATAGCCATTTTATCCTTGAACCTAATTATGTTTAACATAGAAACACAAAGTATTTTTGACATTTCTGTTGTTGTTGTTGTTGTTTTTGAGTACCAGGAATTGAACTCTGGGGCACTCAGCCATTAGGCCACATCCCTAGTCCTATTTTATATTTTATTAGAGACAGTGTCTCACTGAGTTGCTTAGCACCTCTCTTTTGCTAAGGCTGGCTTTGAACTCACAATCCTCCTGCCTCAGCCTCCCCAACCACTGGGATTACAGTATTTTTGAAGTTTTAATATGGCATTTTTCAGGAATGCAAGTATCCAATAAGTAGAAGACTACTCTTTTTTAAAATTCAGAATTATACAATGAGTTCTTGAAAGTAGGTCTTTTCCATTTTAGAAATGTGTGTGTATCACTTGAAGCAATGCTACTTAAGTCACCCTCATAACACACCTGCATTAATCTGTATTTGTAGCTGTTAAATTCATAGGAGATACTATGCATAGGTGCAAGCATATATCTACTGTATGCTACTTCTATGTCTAATGTAATTGTATCTAAGCACTTAAATATTGAAATACATAAAATTTTATAAGTGTTTTCTTTTAATTATCCTTGTATTTTAGTTAGAGAATTATATTAATTTTTAAAAATGTATTTATGTAGGTTAACTATGAAATATATCTAAAGAAAATAAAGAAAGCCGTACAAAATATTTTTTCTTAATGAACTTCGGTCATCCAGTGATCTATTTTTCCATCACAATTTCTTCATTCATTGGTTCCTATGCTTAACCTCATCATCACCAGTAACTATAGCTCCTCTATAATCTCAGTTTCAGGCATACTCTTCTCTGCTCATGTCTCTCTATTCTGACAGTTCACTGCTCTGAGTTTTCCTTTGCATCAGCAATTCATTAAGACTTCCAACACATTGACTTTGCCCCTTCCTCACTAAGTCTGGCTCCCCTGTATTCTTCATCATCCCTCTTCTTCTACCACCACCCCAATGTCCTCCTGTCTCCTAGGCTTGTTCTCAGCCTAGTGCTTGGTATTAGCTGTTCCCCCTGCCAGAAATACTCTGACCTCATACTCAATGGCTCACTTCTGCTCATTCCTATTTCAGCTTAAAGATTACCTATTCAAAAAAATGCTCTCTCCTGACCCCTTCTAACATAGCCATTCAGTCTATCTGGGATGACCCTAACACTCTTCATTTTAATTCCATGTAAAGTATTTAGTACCAATAAGATTGTTTTCTTTGCTGATTTATGCTCCAATCATTTCAGTATAAGCTCTATAAAAGCAGAGGCCTTGTCTGCCTTGTTCATTGAGAAACTCTACCTGACACCAGACTGGTTACACAATGGCTATCTGAAAAGGTAGAATGGAAATGTTATATGTATAAACAGTGGAGTTTTATTCAGCCTTTATGAATGAAATTGTGTCATTTGCAGAAAAATGGATGGAACTTGAAAACATTATGTTAAGTGACACAAGCCAAACTCAGAAAGCAAATGTTCCTGTGTTTTCTATCATATGTGGAAAGAGGAAAAGAAAATGAGGAGATCTCATGAAAATAGAAGAATTGAGGGAGATCAGTATAGGAGCATACTAGAGGAAAGGAGGAAGGAGAATGATATTGACTGAAATATATTGAGAAATACTGGGGAATTATATTGGCCAAATTATGTTGTTATGTTGTCTGCATGTATGAGTATATAACATTGAATCTCACCATTATGTGTAATTCTAAAGCACCAATAAAAATATGGAACAAAGGGGTAGTGAGGCTGGAGTTGTAGCTCAATTGTAGGCAAGCACTCTATGCTTGCCTAGCATGTGTGAGGCACTGGGTTTGATTCTCAGCACCACATATAAATAAATAACAATAAAGACCCATCAACTCATCTCTCTCTCTCTCTCTCTCTCTCTCTCTCTCTCTCTCTCTCTCTCTCTCCTCTCTCTCTCTCATCTATATAGACAGACAGACAGAGAGAGAGAGATAAAAGGGTTGGTGTGGCTGGGGTTGTAGCTTAGTGATGGAGCACTCACTTAGCATGTGTAATACACTGTTTAGTTCTCAGCATCACATATAAACAAATAAATAAAATAAAGGCCCATCAAAAACTAAAAAAAGTATTTAAAAAAAAGGGGCTAGCAGGGTGTCATTCATTGGTGGATACTTGCCCAGCATATGAAAGACCTTGGGTTCAATTCCCAGTACTGAAAAAACAAAGAAAAAAATAAAACAATAATCACAACAACACAAAGCTGGATACCAAATTAAATATGCAACATTAGTTCATTTTCTCATTTTTGTTTATATGAATATATATCCCATTAAAAATCTAAAGAATATTTTTTATTGTTGCTGATCTATGGCTTCTGATTCTTCCATGATGAATATGTATTATCTATGTATTGAAAAAGCCATAAAATCATTATTTTAAAAACAAATGCTGAATATTATTTATCTTGGAATAAAACCATGTAGTCACTTTCTAAAATATTCATTATTCCCAAATAGATTTTATATGATATTTGGGATCTTAACGGAGTTATAAAATTAACCAACTTTTCAAAGCATTTGCAGATTCATGCACACGGACAAATCTGTCACATTTTTTTGGTCTTTATTCCAACCCCCACTTATCACTTCAGGCCAATTTGTATCATTTCCCTGGCCTTCTCAACATTTGTGACATTTTCAATTCCATCTGCAGATTTAATTTATGTGCTGTGTATTCACATTTCCAAAGCACTAATAACTGGAGATATAAACTGGATGTAGTGATCCCTGCTGCTCCACCTTGATACCTCCCACAACTGGACAGCTCCTTCTGCTTTACATAGTTTTCAAGCCAGGCTGATTGAAACTGATTTTGCAAGTAAAATTCACTCAGACATTGCATCAAATGATTTATGAAATCCATGCAGCCGTGTGGTGTCCCATTAATCACAGACACTACAATAATTTATTTGTGTGCAGCAGTCCTTATAAATCAAATAAAATGAATTCCACAAGCACATATTCAGCTTTTGCAATAAGGTACATGGTATTATTCAGGGCACCATCCACATAATGCAATGTTAGCAGACTTGCAGATTCCTGAGCTTGGTCAAGCAACTAAAAATATGCTTTCATTTACTAATGCATGCCAAAGCTAAAGGGATTACTGCCTGTTCATACACTGAGTGAGTGAATTTCTTTAGGGGTCAGGTCTCAAATTTTTTAATGAAAACTGATGTAAATAAACAGAACAAATGAGGTACAAAAATAAGATCAGTATGAAGATTTTGTTAACAAACAGTCCAGAATTATACCTTCAAATATTGAGCACTTGAATGTCTTCACCATTTGGAGAGCTTCTTTCCATCATATTATAAAACAATTTTGTAAATTCTCATTTGAGACTGATCCACGTTTCACACAAAGAAAGCTTGTCTTCCTACATGGCAAGTCCACTTCATTTGTGAATATGTTTCATGTCTTAAAAACAGTTCAAAATTATTGCAGTCTGTGCCAATGTAAATCATATGTGTGTGAACATTTTTTCCAGAATTTTATTTATATATGATATTTTTTGTATAGTGATAGGATATAAAGTTAAGTATAAATATAAATAAAATGAGATTCTACCATGATTATTATCATATCATTCCTTTTTAAAAAAATCAACAATGCATCATGAATATCTTTACAGATACAATAAAAATTTGTGGTATCTGAGCTGGGAGTCAGGGCACACACCTATAATCCCAGTGGCTCAGGAGGCTGAAGAAGGAGGATCCTGAGTCCAAAGCCAGCCTCAGTAAAGGTGAGGCATGAAGCAACTCAGTGAGATTCTGTATCTAATTAAAATACAAACAACAAACAAAAAATAGGGCTAAGGATGTGGCTCAGTGGTCAAGTGCCCCTGAGTTCAATCTCCAGAACCATCCGCCCCACAAAATTATGATATCTGGATCAGGAATACATCCTGCTAAAACTTCATATATGTTGCCAAACTTCTTTCCAGAAAAAAAGGAACTGTGTTGTAGTACTATCAATAATTCATGAAAGTCCTTGTTGCCTCCAGCCTTGCCAGTCCTGGATATTGCCAGTCATTAAGGTTTTTGTGAATCTAATAGATGAAAATTGTTTTCTCACTATAATTTGCATGTCTTTGACTATATTTGCTTAAACTATTTTTGTATGTTTATTTGTCATTTTTATTTCTTATTTGGGGAATTAATTGATTTTGTATATTTCCATGAGGGACAATATTCATCAATTTTTTTGATTGAAGGAACTATTTTTATACTAAGCTAATGGTGTTTTAAAATCAAAACCAGGCTAGGAATCTAACAAGTCTAATTTTCTAGTATATTTATAATTGGATCAAAGGGCAGTACCAAAAATATTTTGGGGAAATGACAATATTCTTAGGAAATGGGTATATATATATTGTCTCAAGGTAACAGCATTATTACTTTGAAAAACAACACTATCTATAATTTTCTATTTGTTTAAATAAAACATTATAATTCTTTATGTTTGATGGAAAGCTTGTGCTCTGAAATCAGATACCCTATCTCCAAATTCTGACTCTCCGATTGATAACCTATAACCTGATCTAAGACAAGTTGCTTAACTGATTTGTGCCTAGTTTTCCTCATCTATAAAACCAAGATAATGGTCCCTGTTATGTAGAATTGTTTGGGGATTAAACAAGAGAATGTACATAAAGTCTGGGAACAATATACATAATCAACAAATAATAGTTACCATTAATTTCATTAACTGTAATAATATCTGGATTCATGGCCTGCTGAAACCTAAACCACCAATTTTATTTTTACACACACACACACACACACACACACACACACACACACACACACATATATATATATATATATATATATATATATATATATATAGTAGATGGACACAATACCTTTACTTATTTATCTTTTTTTCATATAATGCTGACAATCGAACTCAAAGCCTCATGCATGCTAGGTGAGTGATCTACCACTGAGCCACAACCCTAGCCCCAAGTTTTACTTCCTGAAAGCATTTTTAATGTGTGTTTCACTGCATCATTGGCAAATAAACTGCTCTGATGATATGCTTAGAGTCTCAAACTTTATTTTAGTAACTAAAAAAAAATAAAGCTTAGAATGAGAAACAAGGAACTCTCCCTTTAATCCTTTGATGGCTTCAGAATGTAACAATGTCAGAATAAAGATGTAAAATCTTCACACAGATCTGGACACTGACATGTACAGTTTCTGCCTCATCTAAGCAGGATTTAGCCTAGTAGTAAGATCAGGATGAGCTGGATGTTGGGGAGTTAAGAAAGACCTGTAAGCCCAGTTAGCCAGTAAGACTTGGGCGTACTCCTAGTTCTAAACAGGTAAATGGCCACCACCCTGATCAGCAACTAGGGACGCGGAAACACAGTGAAACCTAGCAGAGACATTTTGATGTGGAATATGATAAGCATTCCAGACTCCACGACCAACAAGCTGCTCCTGGATGGAAAGCAACATAGTGTCAACATGAAGTCACCAGAACCTTGACCTGATCTTGACTCAGGCACATTGCCTATGGCCCTTTGGAATAATTAAATCATTTCTCTGAGCCAGTTTCTCTTCTGTAAAAAAATATGTCTCATCATAACTTATGATGAGATTACTGAGGATTAAAAGAGATATCAAAAACATTTAACATATACTCAGGCTCATGTGTTCAATTAATGATTTCTAGAAAGCAGAGGAGACACTATGTTTAAGAACTAAACTGCATGGGTGCTGATGAAGCATTACAGATGGCTGACCAAAGAGGACAATTAAAAGTGACCCCCCACCCCCCAATGAACAGGAAAGTTGGACCAACCAATAAGAAGAGATGCAGCCCTGAACACCCTATTGGTACATATTGCTTCTTAAAGAAGAGAAAGGAGTTTCTCATATTGAATAAAGATCCCAGAGTTGGGAGTTTGGAGCAAATATTCAATAGAGCTCCATCTAGCAAGCCACATACACTCTGAAATCAGACAGAGGGAAAGAACTCAAAACTGCCTGGCACTGGTGTAGCCTTCTGGCCCTGGGTGCTCCTAGGCTAGCAGCGGTGGCCACTGTGCTGGCGGGCGCTCTGAACGCGGCGATTCTCCCATTTCTCTGGGTGCGCCCGGAACCAAGGCAAGCAGAGAAGCAGCGCCGAGCAGTAGCGCGTCAGGCTGCTGGAGGAAGAGGAGAAGGAGGGAAAAGATGAGGAGGAGGCGTGCAAGGGAGGAAGGGCCTGGCCGCCCAGGTGGGAGGAGGAGGAGGAGGGGGAGGGGGCCAGCCAGGCCAAGAGGGGTGTGGGGGCAGTCAATTAGGGGAGCGCTGCTGGGGGGGCGAGGTCTGGGGGATGAGGTAGGATGGGGGATAGGGCAGCCGGAGCAGCTGAGGCTCCAGCCATAAACAAGCACCTGGAGGAGCCCTGCAGGAGTGAGGTGAGCTGGGCGCACAGAGTAGACCCGTGGACCTTCTGCAGCGCCACCGCGCCCACTCCGCGGCTCAGGCTGCGCAGCCGCTGCTGGCGGGCCAACTAGGAAGAGAAGACCGAGGAGGCGCCGCCAGCCCCGCCTGGAGCTCAGCGCGGCCACCGCAGCGGCCAGAAGTTTGGGTTGAACCAGAGCTGCCGGGAGGACACTTCCCCCCCCCATAAGATAAGAAAGAAATTTCAAGAAAGGCAGATGAGGCCAGGAGTGGTGGCTAATGCCTGTGATCCCAGTGACTCTGAAGGCTGATTTAGGAGGATCACAAGTTCAAAGCCAGCCTCAGAAATTAAGTGAGGCCCTACACATCTTAGTAAGACCCTGTCTCAAAATGAAAACAAAACAAAAAGGAGGCTGGGGATGTGGTTCCGTGGTTAAGCACCCCTGGGTTCAATCCCCAGTACCAAAAAAAAAAAAAAATGCAGATTATAACATCTAAAGAAACAGTACATAAATGAGGAAAGAAAAGGGTCCGGAAGAGATTATTAGAGACCTTCTTCAGAGGATTTTCTTGGGTTGGTAAAAGCCAGATTGTAGAAGATCAGGGGGGTGAATGAGAAAGTAAATGAAGTGGAAACATCTAGGCTGGGAAAGGAAGGAGCAAGACAGAGGAGGCATGTGGGTAGATAAAAGGGTCTAAGAGACTTTGGGAGCTTTAGATAAGAAAGAATTGAACATTTTTCTTATATTGAGGAGAATAGTCTAACTAGACATCCCTGTCTAGTTATATACTAGACTATTCAACCTCCCAGTTGAAGACATATGAGATATGATTGAAATCCTTGAAGAATCCCTGGGAAGTCAACTAGGCTGGGAACAGTGGGATCACATGAAGAAAGATGAATCAACTTGGGAAAGAAACTGGGCATTAGATAAAGTGGAAACATTAAGGGAAGAGGTAAAGGTACTTTATTTGTGATTGAGCTTTCTCTGACTTTGAAATTTGAGGCAGACTCATTGGGCAGACTACCTGTGAAAGCTGAAAGTTTGTAATCCTTGCTGAGTTGAATAGAGGAGGGACTCCCCAAAAATCCCTGTTGTCTGTGGCACACAACTCTCAGGTACTGAGCTTATATTTGGTTTAAGGGCACTAAACTCTATCAATATTGTTTAATTCAAGTATTTTTTAACTGTGGGAGAATAATTCAACTTAAACATTTAAGACATCTGTTGCTTAAATACCTGTTGGAATGAAATGTGACCATTTCCCAAGATTGTTAATATTCTTATTTGTTACACAGCCCTCTATGTTAATATTAATTGCAAAATACTTTGTTTTCATATGTATGTTTTCTCAGCTTTTAATAATATACGTTTATCCTTTAAAATTAAAATTAATTCAACTTATTTGATTCAATTCATAATAGCTGATTGGTGTTGAGGTGCTGAGTGTAAGGCCAGGAGGTTTATGATTTAAAAAATGATCATACATTTAGAAAATTTGAAACTGATTTTGTTTTCATTAGGACCAAATGAAATTGCTGATAGCTCATCATTTTTCCCCTCCAAAAATGTTAACTTCACATAGTTTAACCTAGAATATGTGTTATCTTTATTAGGAAATAAATACCTAATATTTTCCAAGTAAAAAATAACTATCCATCAGTTTAGAGAAGTTAATACACAAAATTCTAGTAAGGCATAGAATTATATACTAAGAAAGACATTTGGCATTATTTAGGCATTTACTTGTAATTCCGTTTGAAGGAATTTCTTAAAGGTATTTATTGTGATATTTTATATGCCATTTTCAATTTTCTGCTGAAAATTTCACCAAAATTATTTTTTATCTAAGATGAAGATCAAATGGAAAAATAGTCCTGTCCAGTATTAGGAGAAGGACTTTACAGTTGTGGCCTCATTCCTGGAAAATCTCTTATGTTTGCAACTATGGAACTATTGATGTTCATTTTAGTTCAGCATATGCCACATCTGAGTACCAAGATGTCAGACTCTCCAAGTCACATAGCCACTAAAACCCGGCTGTCAGAAGAAAGTGCTCCTCTGGTGTCAGCCACAGTCACTATTCCCTCTGATTTACAGTCCCTTTGTTCACCTGCTGGTACAGTATTGATCAGTATTTCAAAATGCATTATAAGCAGTAATGAAAGTGATCTTGCCTTGAATTTTAAACACTTATAATTTATTTTTCTCTTAAATCTCAAGTGTGAAATGAGAGGTCAGTCTTTTAAAAAGATTTATGTACTTTTAAGATCCTATAAAGATTAAAGATTCAAAAAATGAAAGACCTAAGCTGACTTTTCAGATATGTTTCAAACAAGACAGAACTGCAGACTGGGAAGATAGTAAGGTAGAATTACAAAGCTCATTATTTTCTAATCTGGTTTACATTCATGAGCAACATTGAAAAGCTAAAGAATTTCAGAGGAGAGTGATAGCCATCTCTAAGGAGTATCTAAAGAAATCATGACTAGTAAATATAATAGATATTGAAAAACTGTTGTATGGAAGCAAACTTTCCTTGTTTTGCTGGAAAGTAAAAATAATTATTAGTAAACATACTGGTAAATTTCAGTATAACCAAGGGACAATTTTTTGATTCTTACAGTTACCCTACATGTGTAAAAAGAATGACTTTCTCTCCTTGGAGTTTTGTAGGAAGCTACCTATAAGAATAGTGAAGGGATTCTTTTGTTAAGTGTGTGGTTGATTTTTTTTTTTAGTTGTAGTTGGACACAATATCTTTATTTTATTTATTTTTATGTGGCGCTGAGGGTGAAACCCAGCACCTCGAACATGCTCAACCACTGAACCACAACCCCAGGCCCCCCCACCCCCACCACCATGGTTGAATTTTTATCCACAAATTCTGGGATTCTATAATTTCTTCTTTGCTTACCTCAGTAGTCTTCTCATTTTCCTGGCTTGATTAGGCTGCCTTTAGTACACTGAAGTTTAATTATATATTTTAGAATTACTAATAAGATTCACCAGGTAACTTAGATGCTTCTCAATGTATATGGTAGTTTTCTCTTTCTGTTTTTCTATCTTCTTTTTCATTTTAATTATGAAGGGCATGGACTACTAAATAGGTGAAATATTAGCAGTAACAAAATGGCTGGGTTGGAAAAAGAAAATATCAGTTCTCTCTTCTCTAAAATAAATGGCAATTTCTTATGTTCTTTTTCAAACATTGAATTATAGTAAAAGTAATGTAGCAAATTTTATATAAAAACAAAGAAAATAAATAATATGAAACCATAGTCAGCCAGGCATGGTGGCATGCACTCTAGTCCCAGCTATTCCAAAGGCTGAGGCAGAAGGATCACTTTAGCCTAGGAATGTGGGGCCAGCCAGAGAAACAAAGTGAGACCCTGTCTAAAGGAAGAGGGGAAAAAAAGACAAACATAATTAATTGTAAAAAAAATAAGGAATGGAAACTTCTACAGTGGCATTGAGTAGTTATGAGGTAATCTGATTTGTTTTTATTTTAGGATGTATGACAATCCTGCCTACAATTCTGTTCTTAATTGCAAGAATATTAAAAGACACAGCAATAAAGTCTGCAGACAATCAGGTTCCTCTACCAGTCAGTGCAGCTCTTCAAGGGATTAAAAGTATCGTGACGCTTTCAATGGCCAAAACTGACAGCTCTAATTCATAGCACTCTTGCATGTATCCTGGAATATTCACGACCAGGTAACCTGTCAGAGTTTTTTAAAACCTTTGATCTGTTCAGATATCTATCTGTTCCCTAATTAATTAATTATTTAAGTATTCTAATCAGAAAATTGCTGTATAACATTGAATTAACTCAGAGAGGTGCATTAGTCACATTTTTTGGATTTGAAGTTTCAATAACTCTGTCTGAATCATTGACTTTATATATCTTTGTCTTAGAACTTTCATATATACTGGAAAGTTTAAAAAAAAGATATGATATATACCCAGAATTGACATGTGTTAGTATAATTGATATAAAATTGGAAAGAAGTTCAAGTATCTGTCACTATTGCAGTGTACCCTAAATGGAACCATAAACTTGGTATTGATATATTTTATTCCAGAAATTTCCCTATTATAAATTATATTTTCTATGTTAATATGTATCAATTATTCTAACAAATATACTTAGTTTATATATATGTATATATTCATTATATAGAAAGTAAGATAAGTAACCATGAATGATATATATTTTTGTACTATTTAATTTACATAAGTAATGTTATAATATCCCATTCTACTTTTTTTCCCTCTGTAATTAATTTTTGGTTCTATTAATGTAGATAAATAAAACCTTCATTCATTCTTAACTCCTATGTAGCTTTACATCACATTTATTTGTTCAATTATTCATTCCTGTCAATGGATATTTTTGCTGTTTTTAGTTTCTCCCAAATAAAAACGTTGCTTTAGCAAACATGGATTGATTTTGCATGTGTGCTGTGAGAAATTTTCTAGGGTATATATCTATAAGTGGAATTGATGGCATATATTAACTTCCATTTTATCAGACATCGCCAAATTGTTCTCCAAAGTAGCCAAGTGAATTATCACTCACATCAGCAGCATAAGATGATCTTTGTTTCCCCATATCCTGACCAATACTTGGTATTATTTGGTTTCCAAATTTTGTTATATGATGGCTAATATGTCCTATCATGTTGCTTTAATTGTTACTTCTCATTTTCCTAATGAATATAAGTATTTTTCATGTTTGTGTTTCATTTGGAGGGAAATCCTTAGTCATGTTTTTGTCCATTTTCTTCTGTGTTTGGCTTTTTCTCTCAAGTTTTTTCTTTTTTGGCTATAAAGAAAATGTAGAAGAACTAAAAAAAAGAATAATAAGGAAAGATTTGTCCTGTTGCCTAATACAAAAATTCCACATAATTTAAAAATGTTTAGTAGCCCAGGAATCAGTGGATGGGACAGTAGAACAGAAGAGATTTCTATAGAAGACACATGTATTTTAAGCAAATAAACAATAAATATCATTTATTTATGATTCTTCAAATGGGTGTACCAATTAACTGTTTGAGAAATAAATTCTCATTATCCCTTCATCTTATATCATGATTTAAAATAAACATGAGATAAATTTAAATGGTAATATCAAATGTTTAAAATAAGAAAACAAAGAAAATACAGATGAGCTTTTTTTGGCAGAATGGCAAAAGACTAACTATAAGTCAGTGAGAGATACTGCAGAGGAAATATACATATACATAGACTGATATATTGGCCTATGTAGACATCAAAGCATCTTACATTGAAAAGTATCTGAAAAACTAATAATAATATCTATGCCACTGTTTATTCTATTAACAAATAAAGAGGTCTTATAAGAGAATTAATAACCAATAGAAGAAAGAACAAAGGAAAGAAGGCACATTAGGTAAAAGTGGTGGTGCACGCCTGTAATCCCAATGACTAGAGAGGCTAACACAGGATTGCCAGTTTGAGACCAGCTTCAGTGACTTAGTGAGGCCCCGAACAGCTTAGTGAGACCCTGTCTCAGATTTTAAAATAAAAAGGACTGGGGATGTGGCTCAGTGATAAAGTAGGTTAAATTCCCGATACCAATTAAAAAAAGTAAAAAGAAAGAAAATGCATACTTGGGGCTATATGTTGCTCAGTGGTAGAACAATTGATTAGCATGCATGAGGCACTAAATTTAATCCATAGTACCACACACAGAGAATGCATACTCTTTGGCCTTGTTAATTAAAAAATTAAATTCAAAATTATTTATCATCAATACATTTATTTTACAATAATAAAATGTGTTATAAATATATTTGTCAGTGGGAAAAATTATTCATGATGATATATTAGTTTGAATTATATGTCCATTTTATCTGTTATATATCATATTTTTAAGAAAACATATATATAATTAACTTAGACCAGAAGAAATTAAGTCAAAACCTAGAAATTAAACCTAAACTGTCACTGGATGGTAGAATTACAAGTTTTATTTTCTTATTTTATTTTCCATATGCTTTTTATATTTTGAATAATGTACAGATATTTAGAATGTGATTTTTTTAAAAAAAATCATGTATAAGGGAAAAACTTTAGTTATATTAATGTAACTGAAATTATTTTAGCTTTATAAAGTGTTAATATTTTGCATCTTAACATAGATTTTAACAAACTTAAAAAGATTAAATGCCTCATATATGAATGTATGTGCAGATTGATAGATAAATAGAAATATCAGGAAGAAGAAATGCTTAAGAATTTGTTATAAGTAGTTTAGTTTTAATTTTGTTGAGCATATCTAGAATATATATATACACAAACACACACACACACACACATATATATATATATATATATATATATATATATATATATATATATATATATAATGTAGTTGGACACAATACCCTTATTTTATTTTATTTTTAAGTGGTGCTGAGGATCAAATCCAGTGCCTCGCATGTGCTAGACACTCTATCACTAAGCCCCAGCCCTAGCCCTACAATATCTTTATTTTTTATTTTATTTTTTCTATGTTGTGCTGAAGATTGAACCCAGTGCCTCACACATGTGAGGCAGGCACTCTACCACTGAGCTGCAGCACGAACCCTAAATTGTCAATTAAAAAAAAATTTTTTTAGTTGTAGAGGGATACAATGCCTTTATTTATTTATTTTTTTAAGTTTAATTTTATACGGTGCTGAGGGTCAAACCCAGTGCCTCACATGTGCTAGGCAAATACTGTACCACTGAACCACAACCCCAGACCTAAATTGTCAACATTAACAGAAAGTGTTTGCTATTTTATCAAGCTGGTTCATTATATGAAGTGAATTTGAAGGTCTGATAATACAATTAACTTGCCTAAGATATTCTGTCCAGAGCTGAACTCACAGGAGGTATACTTATGAATGAAGGATCAAAGCCATGGGAATATTGATATAGTATAAGGCTAGCAATTCCCTTAATCCTTTTTTTAAAGATAGAGAGAGAAAGGAGAGAGAGACAGAGAGAGAGAGAGAGAGAGAGAGAGAGAGAGAGAGAGAGAGAGAGAGAATTTTTTAATATTTATTTTTTGTTTTCGGCAGACACAGCACCTTGGTTTTATGTGGTGCTGAGGATGGAACCCGGGCCGTAAGCATGCCAGGCGAGTGCGCTACAGTTTGAGCCATATCCCCAGCCCCCTTATTTCTTGCTTAAGAAAAAAATATATAATGAAGAATTTCCATTTGGAAACGCTACTTCTTTACTCTAAGAGCTGAGATATTTTATTTTGAAATATGTGTATGCGTATTTATGTGGACATACATACACATGTACATAAATCCCATCAAGAATGCTGCAAAACTTTTTTTTCACTTTTAATCCTTTGATTTTTGAAATAAATTTCAAACTGAATTTTTTTTTAGAGAGAGAGAGAGAGAGAGAATTTTAATATATATTTTTTAAATTTTAGGTGGACCCAACATCTTTGTTTGTATGTGGTGCTGAGGATCGAACCCGGGCTGCACACATGCCAGGCGAGTGTGCTACTGCTTGGGCCACATCCCCAGCCAGTCAAACTTAATTTCAAGTGTAGAAAACACCAATATACCCTCCTCCTAGATTCACCAGTTAACATTTTGCCTCAAGGATTTATTATTATCCACATAACCCTTATACCTTTATTTTTTTAAAAAAAAATTTAGTTATACACTGATACAATATCTTTATTTTGTTTATTTATTTTTATGCAGTGCTAAGGATAAAACTCAGTGACTTACATGTGGGAGGCCAGTATTCTGCCACTAAGCAACAACCTCAGCTTCTGTACCTTTATTATTAATTTTGCTGAACCATTTGAAAATATGTTGAAGTCATCATGACTCTTTAAATACTTCACAGATTTCCTAAGAACAAGAACATTCCTTACATGATAATAGAAGAATTATAAAATTTAGGCAATTTAACATTGATAAAATGCTGTTATTATTCATATGCATATTTTAAATGTCCTAATCATGACTTTTATAAAACTTTTTCTTTTCCTTAGTTGTCATATTTCTTTAGTTTTCTTTAATCTGGGATAGTTCCTCAGGCTTAATCTTTTGTGACATTAATGTTTTTTTGTTTGTTTGTTTTTAAGTTGTAGTTGGACACAATACCTTCGTTTTTTATTTATTTATCCACTTGTTTTTTATGTAGTGCTGAGGTTTTTTATGTAGTGCTGAGGTAGGCGAGCACTCTACTGCTGAGCCACAATCCCAGCCCCATGACATTAATATTTTTGAAGAGTGCAGGCCATCTACTTTTGTAGAATGTTTCAGAATTTTGAGTTATCTATTTTTTTCTTTACTTTTATGCATTTTTGGAAAAATACTATATAAATATTGTTATGTCTTCTCAGAGCATTATATAAGAAAGCATATAATGTTGCTTTGTCTCATTATTGGGAATCTTAACTTTAATGACTTCGTTAAGATCGTGTATCTGCCTTGTTTCTCCACTATACAGTTGTCATTTCTCCCTTTTACAACTAACAAGGAATCAATGGGGAGATATTTTGAAACTACCTTAATTGTTTGCTGTCTATATAACTTGCACACAGTGGTTTTAGTATCCATTTTGCCTGAATTATTTATAATTACATGTTTCAAAATGGTAACATTTTAATTTATTTTCTTGATAAACTTTGATTAATGTTAGGAGCAGGAGAGAGTTGTTGAAGATTAAATTTCCAAAAGTTTTGGAAATGGCACTTTTTTTCCATTTTTCATTTTCAGAAGATTCTGTGTCCACACCTGATGAAGTTAGCATGCTGACAGCAATTGCACTCTTCCTGTGGTCTGCTGTAGTGAAATAATAGGAGTTCAGTCATTACAGAATGGCTGCATGAACACATTTAAAAATGCATTAAATTCATGTGACCCATGGGTAAGTTACACCTAAGCAAACATTCCACTTTATCAGGAGAATATCTGGTTGATTCACTAAAATGTGTTATATATAAGGAAAACCTAAATATTTACAGTAAGAGTTTTAAATGGAAAAACTAGAAAATATCACTGGGTTTAACTATAAAAGAAACACATTTGTATGTTTACTTAAATATGCAGAAATTCTCTAATATCTTTGATTAGTTCTTGGCCATATTAGGAGAGATTTTCAGGGTTTCCAATATTTATTTAAATGATACTCACTACATTAATGGATAAATTTATTATTACATGTTTTAATAAGCCTATTCAAAACTTGTTTTTTTAGAAAACATGTTTTATTATTTTACAGTGGTGAAGTCTTAAGTTATGATTATCAAATCTTCTGTGTATCAGGAAAAATAAAACAACTTAGGAACATTCCTGGCTCCCTAGCTCCCTGAATCAGGGTCTTCAGAGTTGTGACTCAGGAATCTGTATTTTTAAAATGCTCCCCAGGTATTTCTGATGTCAGTGAAGTTTGGCAATTTGTATTCTACAAATTGCTGAAACAATTTTATTCCACTATTTTCCCCCAATACTTACAACTTTTCTTCCTTTCCTTCTTCCTTTTTTAAAAAATAATTATTCATATGAAGTTTTTTCTAATCTAAAAGCCAGTGAGACTTTATTTTCTATGGCTACAAAACTTAAATTGGTATAAAGAATTATTTTGAGAGATTCCGATTTTTTTGAGAGGTTTATTCAGTTAGCTTATTGAAAGAAAGTTCCATTACTCTCTTTCATTTCTCTTATATGGAAAATAACATTTATATTTTCATTGTGCTGTATTACATACATATTAAGATGTAATGTGATTGTAGAGCAGATAAGAACTATCATGTGTTAATTGATTGAATGATCTCCTTACATAGGTTCAAGCCAAATGTTACCAGCTTCTCCTCTCAGTCTTCCAGCATTCCAACCATGCCCTTTCAACTCCCTACATCCATTCATTAGCCCCCATAGTGGTTGAAAAGCTAAAAGCTGTTGAAAGAAACAGACCAGCCAGTAACAATGAACTTTTGGATGTTCAAGAGGGAATTAAAGTTCTTGAAACATTGGTTGCTCTTGGTGAAAAACAGAACAGTAAGTATTTTTAATAAAAAGCCATTACTCCAAAATGAAGATCTGTATTAGACATAAATCTTATTTGATATTGGACATAGGCATTTTCAACAGTAAGTTTACTAAGGAGCAATTACTGTCTGAAAGCATAATATATTTGCTTATGTTAGTAACATAATGCATTGAATTGATTATTATTATTTTTTTTTATTGGTCATTCATAACATTACATAGTTCTTAATACATCATATAACACGGTAGATTCACGTGGATTATGAACTCCCGCTTTTACCCCGTATACAAATTGCTGTATCACATCAGTTTCCCTTCCATTGATTGACATATTGCCTTTCTAGTGTCTGATGTATTCTGCTGTCTGTCCTATTCTCTACTATCCCCCCTCTGAATTGATTATTTTTATGAGCAGAAATTCTAAATGAATTACTGATGACATTTCAACATACTGAGTTTTAAATTTTCTGGGAATATATCCTTTAAGACTGAGGAAAAAGACATATGTCCATTAGATTTTTAAAAAATTTTTTTAGATGTAGTTGGACACAATATCTTTATTTTATTTGTTTATTTTTATGTGGTGCTGAGGATCGAACCTAGTGCTTCGTACTTGCTAGGCAAGCGCTCTACCAGTTTCAGTTGAGTTGACTCAACTGAAAATTATTTTAACTATTAAAGGCAGTAAGATCAGTGCTGGGATTACACAATGAATTAGATTTAGAACTCATCTTTATGAAGTTCACAGTAGTAAAATAAAAATACACATAAAATTATATTGATTTTTCTAACATGCCATACTGTCAGTGATAAATTTTCTACCAAAATAACCTATATATTAATTTATTACTAATTTCAACTAAATTTATCAATTTCTCTAAAACAGTTGTCTCTAACTTTCTCAATTTTGACACTCCTTCCATGCATATATTAGTAATTGCCTCTTTTTCTTTCTCCCCATAATCTGTGAATCATTAATCATCAGATCAAATGAATTTGTCTTTTACATTCATCTGTTCATTTTTCTCTTCTGCTATCATAGTTCTAGACTATAGATTTTTAGAAGGGAGTTATTGCAATGGACTTCCTTTCTTTTCATTTTTTCTTTCTTCTCCTTTTCTTTCCCTCTTTTCCTCTGTTCAGGGCTTTGTGGACCTTGTACATGCTAAAGCTTTTGCTTTTTCACTGAGTATCAACTCCAGTCCTGCAATAGATTTTCAAAAACCTCTACTACCTTTCCAGTTTCCTGTGAAAAATTTTTAAGAGAAAGAGTATTTGCAAATGAGATAATTAAGAAAAAGTTGAGGGCTGGGGTTGCGGCTCAGTGATAGAGCACTTGCCTAGTGCATGTGAGGCTTCAATTCTCAGCACCACATAAAAATAAATAAATACATAAATAAAGATATTGTGTCCATCTACAACCAAAAATTTTTTAAAAAGCAATTGAGTGATAGTGTTGAATGACAGGATAAAAGGTTATAACTCCCTTGACAAGGATGGAAGAGACATTGGGCCAGACAGTAGGCATTAGATTAAGACATTGCCACTTTCTTCTATGACATCTAACCATTATTTTTTCAGAAAAATAGAAGGGACTTTGGAAGAGTAGAAGTGTGCTTTGCAGGTAGGGGGACACATTGGGGAGGAAGGAGGCAAGGGGAAGGGGAAGAACTGGGGAATGTAGTTAACCAAATTATTCTAGGGACATTTATGAATATATCACAGTGCGTTCCAATTTATATGTAACTATAATGCATCAAGTGAAAAATAAGACCATAGAAGGAAGACCAATAGAAAAGAGGAAGGGAACCAGAGAGAAAGCAAACGAAAGGGAAGAGGTAAGGAGTATTAGGATTGAAATGGAGAAAACTATGTTACTTCTTTTATGAATATGTCAGAATGAACTCTCCTTTTATGTATAACTATAATGCACTGAAAAACAAACTTTAAAAAATCAAGGATAAAACAAATTCAAGAATTGAAAATTCATGCAGTGGCTCCGGAGGCTGAGACAGGAGAATTGCAAATTCAAAGAAGCCTGAGCAACTTAGTGAGACTATGCTTCAAAATAAAAAATATAAAAAGGGCTGGGGATATGCTCAGTGGTTAAGTGCCCTTGGGTTCAATCTGTAGTACCAAAAGAAAGGAAAAAGAAAATTTACCCTTTTGGAATCATATCACTCAATATAAAGGTAAGTCTAAAAATGTTGCTGTCAAATTAATATATTTATTCATTTATTTGATGGTACCCTCCTAATGAATGTTCTATTCATTAATAAGATTCATTTGCCTGTGTGTGTGTGTGTGTGTGTGTGTGTGTATGTATTTGTGTGGTACTGACATTGAACAGGGCCTTAAGCACACTAGACAAGCATTCTACCACTGAGCTACACCTGCACTGTGTTTAGCCTTAGATTCTAATTTTTTAAAAAGCCAGCTACTTATTCTACCTTTTAAAAGCCTTGGTATAATAAAAAACATTTGTAATCTGAATAAAGCTGTCCAAGGCTATAAAATGACTTCACATATTATAAAATTCCTCTATTTAAAGTGTACAATTCAGTTGTTTTATTATAATCACAGGATAGTACAACTCTCACTATAGTCAATTTTGAACATTTTAATTACTCCCAAAAGAAACTCCATATTTTTTACCTGTCATCTCACAATTTTCCATTTCCCATCAGCCTTAGGCAACTGCTAATCTACTTTCTGTCTCTATAAATTTTCTACAGTGGTATTTCATATAAATGAAATCATATAATATGTGGTCTTTTGTGACTGTTTTTTTATCTGTGCAAAATATTTCAAGGCTCATCCATGTTGTAGTGTGAATCAGTAATCCATTCCTTTTTATGGCTGAATAATATTCCATTGTATATATGCCACATTTTATCATCAACTGATATATTTTATGAGTTGAAGGACATTTGGTTACTTTCACTTTTTGCCTGTTATGAATATGATGTTCTGAATAATTATGTACCAGTTATTGTGTGTGTGTGTGTGTATGTGTGTGTATATATATTTGTATACTTATATATACATATTTTTTTTGTTGTTTTGGGTACTGGAGATTGAATCCAGTGGTGCTTAACTACTTAGCCATATCCCCAGCCTTTTATATGTTTTATTTTGAAGCAGCATCTCACTAAGTCCTCAGGGCCTCACTAAATTGCTGAGGTTGGTCTTGAAATTTCTATCCTCCTGCCTCAGCCTCCTGAGTCACTAGGATTACAGGTGCACACCACCATGCCCAGCTGGATACATGTTTTAATCTTTTGAGTATATCCCTAGGAGTGGAAGTGCTGACTCAAATAGTAACTTTATATTTAACTTTTTAAGGCACTGCAAGACTGTCTTCTAGTCTCATTTTTTTGCACACATGCATGTATACACATATCTCCTTTTCAGTCATCTATTTATATATTTATTTCTGCCTTGGCTATTTTTTGCTGTTCTTGGTATCTCTCAAACTTTTTCCATCATTACCCTTTTCAGGGTAGACTGCATCATATCTTAGTAATGTCTCTCTTCCCCTCCTCCCTGCCTCTCTCCTTTTCTTTCTCTCTCTCTCTGTTAGTACATCTTTATTCTTTCTCTAAATATTTTTAAGCCATTGATAACTTAAATTCTAATTATCTACAATCAACTATCAAAGGAAATTCTTTTTGATGCTTTGTATTTATTAATATTTCCCCAGCCCATGAGATTTTTACAACCCCAAAAATCATATCTATTTAGATTATAAACATCCAGTGTCATATAGCTAAAAGAAGAAGCAGCATTATAGCCAGTGAATTCTGAAGCATGATCTAAGTAGTTTAAATAGCATAAGCAATAAAGTATCTTCTGTTTGCTTTCCAAGTTCTCATTAATCAATATTATAAGTTTGGCTTCTCAATTTATCTAGAGAAAAATAAGCTCTGAAGTCAGGTGTTCCTGTTCTGAATAGATTCTACTAGTCACAGGGATAAAATACAGGACCACATCTACAAAATGAGTGGAAAATTTACTAGGTATTTTTTTTTTTTTTTAGAGAGAGAGAGAGAGAGAGAGAGAGAGAGAGAGAATTTTTAATATTTATTTTTTAGTTCTCGGCGGACACAACATCTTTGTTGGTATGTGGTGCTGAGGATCGAACCCGGGCCGCACGTATGCCAGGTGAGCGCGCTACCGCTTGAGCCACATCCCCAGCCCCATAGGTATTTTTTCTTTGATCTTTTATGTATCTAAAAAGTACATCTGTCTTCATAGTTATCTGCTTATTTTTATCAAGAGTGAATCTTTGAATAATCCTTTAATATTGGCAAATAATAATAATATTAAGTTTGATAAATAGTCTTTACATGTGTGTAAAATTTTTGTTACAGTATGACAGCATAAAACATCAAATATTTCATGCAGGCACAGAAATTATAAAGTATTCCAGATCATGGGGCTTGGGATGTGACTTAGTGGTAGAGAGCTTTCCTAGCACATGTGAGGCACTGGGTTTGATCCTCAGCCACATAAAATAAATAAATAAATGAAGTTGCAAAAGAAATATTGCAGATCATTAACTATCAATAAAAGCTGCCATTTCTTGGCTGGGGCTATTGCTCAGTGGTAGAGCACTTGCCTAGCAAGCATGAGGCCCTGAGTTCAATCCTAAGCACTACATAAAAATAAATAAGATAAAAGCTTCCATTTCTGTTGAATGCCAGACTTGTGTTAGACACTTTATATTCATTATGTCTTCCGTTCAAACAATACTGAATGATGGATATAATTAGCCAATTTCCAAAACATTTAATTTATGAAATAACTATTTAATTATATGCATTACTATTCCTCACATTTGGGGGGGGGTGGGTATCAGGGATTGAAGTCAGGGATGTTTAACCACTGAACCGCACCCCCACCTCTTTAAATAATTATTTTAATTTTTTTTTTATTTTGAGACAGTGTGTCACTAAATTTCTGAGGCTGACCTTGAACTTGCAGTCCTCCTGCCTCAGCCTCCAGAGTCAGTGGGATTACCAAACTATGCCACCATAACCAGCTACACATTTTCTTCATTCTTAATTGGAATTTTTATGTTTGTGTAAGAAATGACTAAAGTATAGCTATAAATAAATTTCTTTCCTTAATACTTTCCATCAGATGGGTTATTTTAAAAACCTGATTTAGTCATTATAAGTTCATCTCTAGTTCTTTCTTATACAGCTCACAGAATTTTACTTAAGTAAGAATTTTATATATCAATCATAACTATCCCAGGTTTTTATAAAATTTATCCTAAGCAAGCATGTGATAATCATGTCTACCAGTGACAAGTTACAACTACTCTTTCTTTCCCATTTACTCTATTCTTTTCCCAAAGAGGAATTTGTTTACACCCTTTGTCTGATATCCACAATTCTCTGTCTCTGTCATTGGAACTCATGGCTTTCTACCTCAGTATGTTCTCATACCTATAATGTCTTTTTCCCTACCCCACTACTGTCAATTCTAGTCAAAGAATCCATAAAATTTAAGTGGACTTCTTCGAGTATTCTAACTTCCATTATTGATACTTTCTTCCTTTCTTTTTCCTTTGTTTTTGACTATTTTCTTTACCTCTTTCTTCATTTCAAATTATTTCAAGTTAGAGAGAAAAATGGCTTTTGTTTTGTTTGTGAAAAAAAGGGCTTTAATCTTTTTGTTGGTTGGTTGGTTGGTTGGTTGGTACTGGGGATTGAATCCAGGGGTTTTTACCACTGAGCTGTATTGTCAGCCCTTTTTATTTTTAATTTTGAGTCAGGGTCTTGTTAAGTTGCTGAGTATTTTTGCTGAGGTTGCTGAGGCAACCTTGAACTGGGGATCTACTTGCTTCAGCCTCTGGAGTTGCTGGGATTACAGAATAGTGCTACTATGCCCAGCAAGGGCTTTAATCTTGTCCAATGAGCATATAAAGAGACTCAGAGGAAAAAGGAAAGTCAATTTTATATCTTGTTATGAATTAATTTATTTCAATCATTAAGTTTACATTCAGCAAAATTTTGGAAAAATTCCCAGAACCCACCAACCAGAACAAATGTTAATATTTGACTTTATTTATTTCCATAGTTGCAATCATCCTACGTAGTGGATGTTGTATCTTGCTTTCCTCTATTTATTTTATAAGCATTTCCCCCATACTACTACTCTGAAAATATAAGAGGGATTTAGCAATGACATTTTGATGGCTGGCTACTTAATGTTGGATGTGCCATTATCAATATCCTGTACATGTACACTTTGTTTCCAGTTTTTACATTTCAATAAGTAATGTTGCATTTGACTTTTAAAAAGTCAAACTTTGTGTATTATTTTTTTAGGATAGATTTCCTAAAAGG
Source organism: Urocitellus parryii (assembly GCF_045843805.1). Taxonomy (NCBI): domain Eukaryota; kingdom Metazoa; phylum Chordata; class Mammalia; order Rodentia; family Sciuridae; genus Urocitellus; species Urocitellus parryii. The sequence continues at coordinate 3,147,876 of NW_027553327.1, forward strand.
GTTATAAAAATATGACCGTTTTCTAGTCCTACCAGGGACAAAAAAAAAAAAAAAACAGACTTGAATTTTGATAGATTGTTGAATCTTTAGAATGTAATTTTTTTTGAATAAACAGATTTGAAAATGATGAAACTGGGTCACTCTTTTCCAAACTCCAAGAAAATAATATAAAGGAGACCTTTTACATTGCCATATATTTTGATATAACGCAGTGTTATATTTTTTTAATGGCATTTTAGTTGAGCAGCAAGTAGAAAAGTTAATGAGTTTGGCCTGTTTTTAGTGAATACTAAATTTTTGATAGTACTGTTTTAAATACTGTGAACCCCAGTGTGTATACATAGGAGGTGGAGAAGGGTAGAGAATGTCAAGGACAATGACAAACTGATGTTCATTTAAGCCAAGTGATTTAGAGGAACTCAGGTTTTAAAAGAACCATGTGATCATTAATTTTTAGGTAGGAGGTCCAGGATAGCCCACCTGCATAAACAGGTCAGTATGTCACTGTAATTTGGAAAACACTTAAAAATGAGTTTCCTGGGGCTGGGGTTGTGGCTCAGAGGTAGAGAGCTTGCCTGGCATATGTGAGGCTCTGGGTTCCATCCTCAGCACCACATAAAGTAAAATGAAGACATTGTGTCCACCTATAACTAAAAAATAAATATTAAAAAAGTTTCCTAAACTGTAAAATAAAAATGGAGCTGGGTGTGGTGGCTCACACCTGTAATCCCAGTGGATCTGGAAGCTGAGGCAGGAGGATTGTGAGTTCAAAGTCAACTCAGCAACTTAGTGAGACTCTAAGTAACTCAGTAAGACACTATCTCAAAATAAAAAGTGCTGGCCTAGTGGTTAAGAGCCTCTAGGTTCAATCCCTAGTAAGCCACCCGCTCCTCAAATGGATTGCCTTATGACAGTGCTTTTATTCACACTGGACACATGAATAAGGAGAACTTGTATTCCGCTTTATCAAAAAATTTTGTGATATGATTCTCCAAGGCTGTCTTTTATTCATTCATTGGACAAATCATGTATGACAGATGTTGGGAATATAGTGGTCAAACAAAAAATCTATCATAATAGCCTTACATTCTGGCAGGAGATGGAATAAAACAATCACAGATGGTAGTAAAAAGGAAGGAATGGTATGAAATATGGCATGCAAGAGGACAAAATGTTCTTTTTAAAGGTTATCAGGAGCCCTTAAGATTTACTTTTTTGTTGTCATCTTTTTTTTTTTATAGCAGACATTGAAACCTGGGTTGCTTTACCACTGAGCCACATCCTCAGCCATTTTTTATATTTTATTTAGATACAGGGTCTTGCTCAGTTATTTAGTACCTTGCTAAGTTGAAATTGCTGACTTTGAACTCGTGATCCTACTGCCTCAGCCTCCTGAGCTGCTGGGATTACATGTATGTGCCACCATACCCAGCCACATTTACATCTTAAATAACCTGTTAGTTGTCTCAGAAACTCCTCAAACTTGGTTAATTTAAGATTGAACTCTTCATCTCCTTACCTAAAACCTGCTTCTGTGACCATGATCTCCCACTCAACAGCTAAATTCTCATTTTGCTTAAGACATAAGCATATCATCACTTACAATTCCGGCCTTCTCACTCACTGTGCTTAATATATCACCAGATCTCAATAAATTTTTTAAAAACATGGAATGCTTCACAAATTCACATGTCATTCTTGCACTTGGGCTATGCTAATCTTCTCTGTGTGACTCCAATTTTAGTGTATATGCCGCCGAAGTGGGCACAAGTCTCAATATCTTACCAAATCCTTCCATGTGTCTTTATTATTACTGTTACTACCCTACTCCAGTTCCCCATGCTCATTTGCAGTAAAGATGATTCTTGACTTAACAATGTTTCATCTTAAACTTTTTTGACTTTATGATGGTACAAGCAAGAGTGCTACACATTCAGTAAGCACCATACTTCAAATTTTGCATTTTAGTCTTTTCCCAGGTGAGGAATAGCCATAGGATAGTCTCTCTCCATGTTGGGTAGTGGCTGTGAACTGCTGCTCCTGGTCAGCTTCAGTTGAGCCTCGTGCTACTAAGAGGAAACACAACCATGTCTCTACAGTGTACCCTGTTGCTAAGCTAGGATGTTCCGTGGGTTAGGTATATTCATATATTTCTGACTTATGATGTTTTCAATTTAAGATGATTTTATCAGGATAAAACTCCCATCATAGGTGAAGAAGTAAAAATATAGCTGTGGATGGTAGGCTCAGCCTGGGTAGGAATCCAGCTATGTCACAACTTGTATAACACTGGTAAGTCACTTGTTTTTTTTTTTTGCCTCAGTTTCTGTTTCTGCAAAATAAGAACAATAATACTGTTTATCTCATAGAGTAGCTCTGGATTTGCTGTTTTCTACACACAAAATCAAATGACATATATTAAAATTTGACACCTTACTAAAAACCCTTCAGCTGGTTACCTTAGATAAAGACCAACTCCTCAACACAATTCTCAAGGTCCTACATAACCTGGCCCCTGCCTTCTGGTATCTATGGCCATGTGGTAGTATCCTTAGATGTCCAATAAAGATCGAATTTACCTTATGGGGACATTGTAAAGTTTGAATTAAAACACATGAAATGCTCTTCTTAGTATATGTTCAATAAATATTAACTATAAAATAATTGTTATTACTTTTTGGGTCAGCAATATTGGGTTTCTTTCATCATACTTTTCTTCCTCTGAGTATTTGAACTCTGCTTTAAAACTCCATTCTGCCCTCTTCCTTTTTAAAAAAAAATAAGGAAGAATTAATTTTTAATTAATATTGCAGCATTAATTTGGTTATTGCCAAATACTAAGAACCATTTTATTTAAATTGTCTTCTTTTCCCTAGTAAATTTATATGTATTGGCTAAATTTGAATGCAGTCAGCTTATTGGTCATATTAAACATTATGAGTTCATGGGAAAGTCTGGATTAGCTGGTTCAAACCAGTCCTACTCTCCTACTCTTGTTATTTTATTTCCTGCTGCTGAGGGGAAATCTGGAAAAGGAGATAACATAGATAATGGTAGAATTTTCCATTTTAGAGAACAAGAACAAGTACTATAATTAACAGATATTGAACAATAATAGTACCCTATGGAGAGCCTGCAGAATAGAGTTGTAGTACATTCAAAATATATTAAATGCTGTTTTAAAAAAATCTAAGAAAAGCATGTGTCTTCAAAAACTTAAACAGACATTAACTTCATTTTTCTTTGTTTTCTGGCACAAAGTCCAGATATTTTTCCCCTGTCAGGTTTGTAAAAAAAATAATGTGCAAAAGTATATCACCTTTTAATTCTTTTGAGAAGCAGTCTAACAGGAGTTTGGGGAGGTGGTGCTGTTCTGAATAATTTACACCTAAACGAAGATTGAGTGTCTTCTGCTGAGAAAGTGGCTATACCTAGAAGCCAGTGTATTTCAGTTGCATTCTTGGCAGGAATAGCCAGTGTTCAAAAATGTTCTTACACGCACACACACACACACACACACACACACACACACAGAGTTATTTTTAGAGAATGAAGGTTATATAATTGTTTGAAATTCAGTTCTTAGCTTAGAAATGGGGAGACTTTAGTTATTTAAAAAAACAATATTTGTTGAGTAGAATTTTCATTCACTGGAAATTTTAAAAGGGAAAAGGGGTAGAGAAACAAGAGATGGAGTTGAAGGGGAGAAAACCAGAATGTGGTTTTGTATGTGGTTTTGAATATGTCAAAACCCAGTCTTTGCTTAGAAAAATAGAATTTGATCACCATTAATATTCCAAGAGAAGTCTTGCTACAGTTTCAGAACTGTGTAATCAATTTGGTCTCTCCTGTGTTATTTAAATTTATTAAAGTAATCCTGATTTGGGATTTGAAGTATTTATTTGTCAGATTATCAATTATGATAAAATTAGTTTTAATTTAAAATTAAATTTAATTTTCATAAACTTATTAAACATAATTAATAAAATAATTTTAAAATTAGGCAGCTCCTTAACCTCAACCATACTCATCCAAGAGAAAATAATAATAGTAATAATAACAACAACTAACAGAGGCTATTTTCCCATCATATCACAAGCCTATGATGTAGATTTAGTTCTTGGACTCAAAGAGAGTTTCAAATGATAAATTTCCTTCATTTCTAACTTATTATTGGCTGTTTTCCCAACCAAGCCATTAGCAGACTTCAGATCTAGGCAGTAGGTTTGGCTGGAGTCTAAGGGAAGTCAGACGCAGATGCAGGTAAGCAGTCAGGAGAAGGGAGAGAGATTGCCAAGAAGCCAGATGGTAGCAGAGGAGCCTAAGCAATGGGTTATCACTTGTTCTTCCCCAAAATTCTCTTCACCCTTGGGGCGACCTCTCTCTTAGCTCCAGCTGTTCCCCTTTTTTTCTTGCTCAGAAATTTGAAAGAACTGTCAAGTTCAATTTGAAGTTTTTCTTTGGGTAAATTCTCAAATACTCAAATAACTGGTCATTTAAAATCACTTGAGGAAATGAGCCCTCTCCCCGCCCACGAGGGTTTCAGGTCCAAGCAAGGCTACGATGCCTCGGCTCTCCGGGCCTTCCCGGCTCAGCCAAAAACGCCCAGGCTGCTCCGGGTGGTCAGCGAGCAGAGAGCTGGTCAAAGAGAAAAAACAAATAGTTGGTCTGCTCATCTCCAAGAAGAGAGTTTCACTCTGGTTTACCTAATACATGAAACATCCGCCCTCTGCGCGGCTTGGCATCCGGGTTTGGGGACCTCTGTCATCGCCAAGCATTTCTTCAAGGACCTGAGCCCCGAAGCTGCGCCCCGGGTGGGACCCCTGGTCCGCCGGCGCCTGCTGTCCCTAGCTGTGCGCGTGCGCCTGGCAAGGTCGGATTTAAGGCAGCGCTGCTGCGGGAGGCTCTGCAGTGTCAACCATCCCCGAACAGTCCCGCCTCATCGCTTTAGTGTGTGTGCCTTGCAAGTTTCTCCTTGGTCAACCGTCACCACCATTGGCGCGCGGGAGTGGCGTTGGAGCGTCTAAACCCTGGGATCCTCGGCCAGACGAGGGAGCCCGGCGGGCGGCTGGTGCGGGCAGGGCGCGCCCTGTGGGCTCGGGGCACACGCAGCTCACCTGGGCGAGGCCGGGCGCGCAGGCGCTCAGCGCCGGGGCCGCGGCCGGGCGTCTGAGCCCCACGCCCGAAAGAGTTGGACAGTTCCGGGGCCGCGCTGCACCCAGCTGTCGCCGTCGCCACCGCCGCCGCTGTCGCCACCGCCGCCGCTGTCGCGGTAGCCACCGTCCAGGGCTGCAGCAGATCGCAGGAGAGCGTCTGCTCAGAGCTTCAGTGCAGCCCTGGCGAGACCGCTGCAACCGCAGGAGCGCGAGCAACAGCTTCCAGGCTGGAGGAGCCACTGCCCTAGGCGCCTGCGGCCGGCGCGCCGAGATGGTCTACGTTTCAAGTTCATCGAAGATTAAATTGATGTTTATGGGCTGATCTGGAAACCTAAAAGCAATTTGTTTTTCTAAATCTATAAGAAAATATGCACAATTTCCCATCAACCGACTTAAAAAAGGGGTTTTAGAACACAACCCAATGTATGAAGTACCATCTTGAAGATGGAATTATGAATATGGCAGCTTTTCTACGGGGCTTTGAAGAAAGGGGGATTAAGACCGACAGGCCTGAGGACCAGTTAAGTAAAGAGAAAAAGAAAATTCTGTTCTCCTTCTGTGAGGTGTGCAACATCCAGCTGTACTCTGCAGCCCAGGCCCAGGTCCATTACAACGGCAAATCCCATCGCAAGCGAGTGAAGCAGCTGAGCGATGGGCAGCCCCCGCTTCCAGCCCAGAGCTCCGGGACACTGCTGGCCAGCCCCAGCCCCAACACCAGCACAGGCAGTACATGCCATACTACTACCCTTCCTGCTCTTATGCGCACTACTACTCTGATGATGCAGCCTTCACTGGATATCAAACCATTTATGTCTTTTCCAGTGGAAGGTAGTTCGGCTGTTGGGCTCTTTCCAAATTTTAACACAATGGATCCTGTGCAAAAGGCAGTCATTAACCACACATTTGGAGTATCCATTCCCCCAAAGAAGAAACAAGTTATTTCTTGTAATGTCTGTCAGCTTTAACTCAGATAGCCAGGCCGAGGCCCACTACAAAGGAAGTAAACATGCCAAGAAGGTCAAAGCACTAGAGGCAACGAAAAATAAACCCAAAATGGTTTCTTCCAAGGACAGCACAAAGGCTAATCCCAGCTGCTCCATCACTCCAATCACAGGCAACAGCTCTGACAAATCAGAAGATAAAGGAAAGCTGAAAGCCAATAGTTCCAGTCAGCCATCATGCTCTGAAAGTGGCTCATTTCTCCTCAAATCTGGCACAACTGCCCTGCCACCTGGGACAGCCACTTCGCCCTCCAAAAGCACAAATGGAGCACCAGGGTCTGTTGCTGAATCCGAAGAAGAGAAAGCCAAAAAATTGCTTTATTGTTCACTATGCAAAGTGGCTGTGAACTCCCTGTCACAGCTAGAGGCACACAACACAGGATCTAAACACAAGACCATGGTTGAGGCTCGTAATGGAGCTGGTCCAATTAAGTCCTATCCTAGACCTAGATCAAGATTAAAGATGCAGAATGGCAATAAGGGGTCAGGACTACAGAACAAGACATTTCATTGTGAAATCTGTGATGTTCATGTTAACTCAGAAATTCAACTCAAACAGCACATTTCTAGCCGGAGGCATAAAGACCTAGTTGCAGGGAAGCCACTGAAGCTGAAATACAGCCCTTACAACAAACTCCAGTGGAGCCCAAGCATTTTAACAGCAAAACTTGCATTCCAGAAAGATATGATGAAACCTTTGGCCCCAGCCTTCCTGTCCTCATCCCTGGCAGCAGCAGCGGCTGTGTCCTCTGCACTGTCACTGCCACCCCAGCGATCTGCCTCGCTCTTCCAGGCTCCAGCCATCCCTCCAGCTCTCCTGAGGCCAGGGCATGGGCCCATCTGTGCCACTCCAGCCTCCATCCTGTTTGCCCCATACTGACATATGCAAGTCCCAAGACCAACCAGGCCAGTAGGAAAGTCGAGAAGCCAAGCCAAAAGGATTTCAGTAACTTGAGCATTTTGTGTTACAGTAAGTATCCCACCTACCCACAAAATGCAGCCTACCACCTGAAACCCCAGCTTCAGTGAAAAACAAATCACTAGATTCAAGAGTGCTTTTATGGACCGATCAAATCATTTTGGAATGTGAGCAGCACAGGTTCCCTCTTCCCTCCCCAACTCGACGCCATTTAATTGGTGTATCTGAGAAATCTGGGTGCTTGAAAATGTACAGTCAGAAAGTAAAGAAAAAGAAAACCAGTCTCTGTTTTCCCATGGGTATAATCTGGCTTAGAACAATATGGAATATTTTCCTGACAGACTTGAAAACTAGGATCTTCCTCAGATGTCTGTAAATAGCTCTGGAATCCAACCGGGCATATTCTAGTGTGGAAGAAAAATAGAACACAAGTGCTTACTTGTGAATACCATCTTACCAAAGGATCACATTTTCTTTTTGGTGTACTCTCATCGACAGGGATTGTGTACTGTTTTAGACCCAAGTACTGTTGTATCCTGTGTAGTACTAGATTGTATCTCTTGTCTGAATTCAACATCTTTAGTTGCTGTGTAAATGTTAGGAAGCAAAATAGCTTTGAATTTCTTGTTAAGAGAACAAAAGATAATGTATTTTCTTTATTTCATATTTTATTTGGAGATATTTAAACAAAATAGAAAGCCATATAACATAGCTATAATTACTACCTGTTTGCTATTTTTGTCTAACTTATTTTGTAGCTTCCTCACTGGTTTGAGTTGCTAAGCAAATATACACAAACACAAAAAGAGCTTCCTAAATTGCACATTTTGGCACCTCCTGTGCATTCTGCAAGAAGACAATGAATCCATGTATTTCTACATAATTATCTTCATTTTTAACTTGTTTTCATTTGTAATGATGCTACATAATTTTGTGGCTCCCTAATGCAATAATGTACAGAAGATATAAAATTTATAATTGAACAATTTGTCTTTCTGTTCACTGAATATGTTGCAGGTCATGCTCCCATGCCCCCCTTTCAAAGTTGGTATCAACAAGACTAGAATATTTGTGATATCAGGGGCAAGAAGTATCATAAAACAATAAAATAGTGAACTCTTTTAGAGTATCTATATCTGCAATCTGTAAATGGTAAAATGTCTGTGTATTTTTTAAATGTACCTTTTCAATAAAAGCATCAAAAATTAAAAAAATGAATAAAATAAAATCACTTGAAAAAAAGATAACCACTCATTTTAATGAAACACACACATACACACACACACACATAAAAGCAGACGTATTGTCATTTTATAGAACTATAATGCTCATCCCACAACACATACACATATATAAAAAAGTAGAAAATATTCCTATTATCAAAATAAACTTTTAGTATTTTACATTTTTCACTTTAATCTGGTTTTAACTCTGTGTTCTTAGGGAACACTATTTTTATATTATTTAGACTTCATTATAAAGGAAAAGACTAGGAAATCTACCACACTATGAGGTCTTAAATGTTAGTCTTAGGCATTAATTTTGTTTTGTTTATAAGATTATTTTAACTCTACTAAATTAAAATTCTGAATAGGGGAAGAGGGATGAGAAAGTAAAAAGAACAATAACCGAACCCCTCATATTTATCAGGGCCTGTTTTTTGTTTTTAATTTTTAGACAAATTGCTTAGGCAATTTTGAGACAAATTTGTTAAACTCTCCAGGCTGACCTCAAACTTTGTAATCCTCCTGCCTCAGCCTCAGAAGTAGCTGGGATTACAGGAATGTGCCACCTTGCCCAGCTCAAAGCCTGCTTTTTATATGTATCATTTTAGTCAATATTCTGAATTGTATTAAAATATAGCCATTATTAGTATTTACCATATGCTAGGCACTATGCAAAGGGATTTACATTTCACCTCTCATATAATCTCACTGTTACTTTGTAGTGTAACTGATATTACCATATTAAAAACAAAATAATCAAGTATGAAAAAAATCTCATTTGCTCAAGGTTTCCAAATCTGGAAAATTAAGTAGAGAGTAAAATAAAGTTTAACTTTGACTAATTACAAATGCTATGTCATTTTTGGCATTAACTTTTAAAGGATATTTCCCTGGAATTCAAGAGACATTTTTGCTGTTATAACTGAGAATGTACATTGAGAGGAAGCTTCTGGGATGCCTATAATGTTGTATGTCATGATTTGAATAGTGGTTATATGGATATGTTGAATTTGTCAAAGTTCATTGGCTTTTTCTATATATATGTTATATTCAATAAAATACTTTTAGTAATTCATAATTAATATAGAAAATGTGAAAAACAGAAAAGCACAAAGTGGGGCAGGGGAAACACCAGTAAGTTCACTACTAAAAATGAATAATTTTAGAAGTTGATTCATTTAGGAGGAAATTTGGGAATGCATGTATCTTATTATCTTAAAGCAATTTGAGGCAAAAGAAATACAAGGGAAGTTCTCCTATTTACAAATATTTTTTGTTACTAAAAAGAAATATAACCATATATGAAAAATTTTTGAACAAGTGAAAATTGCTCCATAATCCCATTTCTACTATAACCACTTTTAATATTTTGGTAAATTGAATGATATTCTCATGACATAAATCATCAACATTATCTTGAGTATAAATAAATTCTTGAAAAGGAAAAAAAAAGGTAATAAAGTTAAACCACGAATCAAAACAGTGCTTTTTGTATATATATGGTAGTCCAGGTTATCTCAATTTAATTACGTTTCATAGTCTGTTATGAATTGAGTTGAAAGATGAATCAGCACACGTCTACATTAGAGAAAAACAGCTAATATTCAAACCTGTAAGATTACTTAAACCTCTCAGATAAAAAAAAAAGTGGTTATTGAATAATTGTCTCCTTGGTACTCTGGTAGATCAAAGGAGAAGAGTCAACCTGTTAATTAACAAAAAATCCCTGAATTAGCAGGCAGGAAATCTATGTGCTACTTTTGGCTTCGGCACTCAGAATCTCATTGTGGACAAGAATCAATTTCTTTGGACTTTTGTTATTTGAGTTGTAAATGAAAAAACTGGGTTGTATCTCAAAGGACACTTAGCATCCAACATAATTTATGACACAGGGAATACACCAGGCCTTGATCAACTTCTTATTGTACTAAAGGATGAATTCACAAAACAGAAACATTCAATAACAGAGAAGCTAGAGCTTGCCATCTTTATTTGCAACTAGACCAGATACAATGTGTTTCCTGTTCTTTGCACAAGTATCCATGGGAAGAGGGGGAGGCCAGAGAGGAGAAGGAGAGGATGTCCTTCCCTTACATATCACTCATCACCCTATATTTTTACGTCCCCCCCCCCCGCCGTGGACATTAGTTCTGATATCCCAAAAGATCATCCTATGTAACAGAGGATTACAAGTAACTTTTTAGGTTGAAGAAATCAGTGCCCAATAATTTCATTTTCAATTCTAAGTGTTTTTCCTTCCTTTGTCCCTTCGTTGTAGTGAGTTTTTTTTAGTAATATAATAATATCAAGGTATTCAGAAAAGAAAAACATTTACAAAACGTTCATTTAAAAGGAATGGACTTGGGTGTGCCTTTAGTAGATTGATAGTGTTGCTAGTATGCAAGTAAAATGTGGAAGAAACTGGGAACCTGACAAGTGAGAAAGGAGAGGTCCCTAGATACCCAAGGGAGATCTGGTCTGCAGCAGAAAGGGACTTTGTTCTTTCACATAGTGTAGTTTTTTTTTTTTATTAATTGTTTTAATTAGCTATGTATGACAGTAGGGTGCATTTTGACATATTGAACACATATGGAGGATAACTTCTCATTCCTTTGGCTGTATATGGTGCTGAGTCACACCAGTAGTGTAATCATACGTTTATATAGGGTAATAATAATGTCAGTGTAGTTTCAAGGCATTGTGTGTGTGTGTGTGTGTGTATAAAATCTCAATCTCTGATGATAGGAACTCTGAACTGTGTCATCTATCTTACAGCTCCAGGGCGCGGGATATAACTGACAAATCAAAATATCTGCTCTAATGAATTGAGCAAAAATCTCGGGGAGTGGGGGATGATAGGAAAAATGAGACCGAAAAAACATAGCATCTGTTACTTGATATCTGAAACATTTACAGGATTCACTGCAGGATTACTACAAAGGGAAATGTACTTCAGATGAAAGAGTTTTTCTGGAGACCTCAACAAACTAGAAATGGGAACAAGCCCCAGGAAGCCGCTGTGTTGTCTCAGGGAAGAGATGATCAGAGTTTCCTGTAAATGAAAACTCATCAGGCAACAGGTTTGAGCCCCTCGGGTAAAAAGGCAAGCGCCACGGCGACCCTGAGTGGGCGAGTAGAAGGTCTTGGAGGAGAGGACGGAGTGCGGCCGGTGGGAGGACCAACGTCCTGCAGGTGGACAGTACAGCTTGCTTTGAGCTTTTTTATTTTTAAAAACAAAATGATCAGGAAGCTCTAAACGATGTACAACTCGGGCTGATATGTTAGCGTGATACTTCCCTGTGTGAGTGTGCGTACAACTGGGAGCGCCGACCATGAACTTCCGCAGCTTCTGCCCCCGGGCGGGCGCGGGGCACAGCTCCGCCTAGCCCATAGGTGAAGGAAATCCGCGCTGGGCGCTTCCAAGGGCCCTAGATGGACATCCGCGGGCGCCGGGCACAGCGCCGCCTAGCCCAGACCTAGAAGAAACCCGCTCCGGGCGCTTCCAAGGCCCCTCGGTGGAGATGGGGCAGAGCAGGACCGCGGCCACGCCCAGCCCAGGCGCAGCCTGCAGGCCTCCCGCGCCCCGCCCCGCGACTACATTTCCCAGCAGGCGCTGGGCTGCGGCGCAGCCGCAGTTGACCCACTTTCGGCCAGTCACGGGCTAGGCTGGCCCTGCGCCCAAGCGACTGCTCCCTGCTGACTGGGGTGTGGGTCGGGAGCTGCGGAGGGAGTGGGAGGTGCTGCTGGCTGCCTCCGTTGCCTCAGCTGCTGGGCGCCTGGGCAGCTCCCTGGGTTTCTGCGGCCGCCATGGCCAAGCAAGGCAGGTCCTTGCGTCTTCTTCAGTAACAACCACCCAGGCGGGCGCCGGCGGTGCTAAGGGGTTCCGGCCTCTGGCGGAGGCTGCTGCAGCCGGCGACGAGTCCCTCCCACAGTCCTCTCGCGTCCCTTCCCCCTTGGCTCGCGCCCATCCCACCCAGAACCTCATCCCCTTCTTCCCTTCACCTTTGCCTTTCGCTAACCCCACTTCTTCCACCCGGGTTCTCACTCCAGCTCTGGATGTGTTGTTGACCCTCCCCGCGCCTTTTCCTCTGCTGCTTCCCACTCTTAACTCCCAGTCTCATTTCCACTCTCCTGCCATGCTACATCTTAGGGCGTCCCTTTTACTTTACTAATTGGGCTGACAGTAGTTTTGAGAGACACTGAGCAAAACATGCTGTCCTACCGTGTCCCATCCTAGGTCTGGACACGTTATCTGCCAAAGGTATTGATAGTTGATTTCTCTTTCTGCAAGGAAAGTGATCCAAGAAGACAGCCCAAGTTGTGTCCCTGGGGCCTTGGCTTTCAGTGAGAGACTGATGTTGGGCAATAGTGTTAGAAATATCAACTCCCTTTTTTTGTATGTGAATGTCTTTTTTTCTGGCTTTTTCTTCTCTTTTCACCGCTCCTGTGTTTCGTTTAGTTTCATGGATTTTGAATGAAGGACCTAGGTAATTGTGGTCCAGTCTTGGTTTGCAGATGGTTCCAGTTCTCAGAATCTAAAACTTGCCAAGAGTTAATTTTATGTTCCATGTTTTGTGAGATTGGCATGTATTTTTAAAGGAGCTAAAGAGGCTTCAGTATTAATTACTTGCCTTACATAATCTGCCAGATAAAATATATCCAGAGGTGAGCTATCGTGGGCTCTGAGAAGAATGAAAGTGAGTTGATACTTTACAGGCCATTCTGAGTTGGTAAGCTGGTTTTCAGTGCTGGTTCTTAAAAGTTATAAAGCACACACTTAATTTCAGAAGGAACTTAAAGAACTGTTATTGGTTGTGCCTGTTTAAGGGGCTAATCCTATATGCTTAGGAAATTTGAGTACAGTTTTTGTTTGTAAAGTACTTGAAGTTAAAATGCTATCCAGTTTACCCCCCCACCTCTTTTTGTAACATGTATTTTCTTTGGCAGAGAGAGAAGATAAAATCTGTTAAGTAGAATCATGTGCTAAAACAGACTGCTTTTGTGGAGAAGTGGTTCTGGAAAGACCAACAAGGCAAGATTATAGTAGACAGGGTTATCAATAAGGACTGTGCTTGCTGCTAGCTCTGTGACCTTGAGGAAATCCTTTAACCTCTCTGGGCTTCACTTTCATCATTTATATTCATGACATGTTTACTGAATACCCACCATGTGTGTCTAGGTTATGGGATTAACAAAAATGACAGAGCTTCTGCCCTTGTGGAGTTTATGTTTTAGTCTGAAGGCAAATAATCAGCAAGTGCAGCTGTGTAAGAATAATGGTTTACAGTGGTAACAGCTGTGGGGAAAAACAAGTCAGGGTAGAGGAATAAAGTGTGATGGGGCAGCTGTTGTAGATGGGATCATTAGGGAAGATCTCTCATGGAGATGATGGATGAACAGGTTGAATGAATGTGAAAGTTGTCCATGGTGTCTATGATTTCTTCTAAGTCTGTATTTCTACAGTTGTATGTTTATATTCTTTGGTGACTTTCATTTCTACTGTTATGGTGCTCTAATATAGTCTATTTGAAATTTGTAAGTTTTCTTAGAATGAGTCTGATCATGTCTATATAGTACCCAACAAGTTTGAATGCTTATACATTTTTACCTTTATTAGTAATGCATTGTGTAAATGAGCTTGTGGATTTCAGGCTTCAAGAAAGAGTTAAAGGCAGGGCTTAACATTAATGTGTGCATTTGCAGGATATGATTTTTTATATAGCTGCTTATATTTTAATTTCTGATTTAGGAATTGTAAAATAAGTCATGCTAATTTGGTCAAAAACAAACAAGAACTCAATACTATAAGTAGGAGTTTGGGAATTTCTAATCCATCCTGTCCTGTTCACCCTCTCCCTCAGGTTTAAACTTTTTGATTTTCCTGTGTTGTCAATCTTTACTTTTTGACACAGACACACACATGAACACTTTAAACTTAAGGTAGGTTTCTCATTCATGCTCATCATATTAAGAACAATACATTTTTACAGTGTCTTGATTCGTGCTAAAATTAAGTTCCCATAGAGAAACTTAAAAACTGTCATATTTTCTGAACCTAAGTATTAAAGGGGAAGAGGGTTTGCAGTATTCTGTGATCTTTGTCTCCCTTATTAGTGAAATTGGAAATTTAAAAAAAAAACAACATTTTTTTTTGCATCAGATCATCATTAAATTCAAACATTTCACTTCCTTTTTCTTCTTCACCATTAGAAATATTCCTAGTAAAACAATAGGAAATAAAATAGTTAAATGAATTTTGATGAAATATGGATCATTTTAAAATTTCTTCTCATGTTATTAACACCAACAAAGATTTAAGATTCTGTCTCTTTCAAGTTGACAAGGCAGAGTTTTCAAAGGCAATCCAAGGTCCCAACTACCTGGCCTGCCTCTGCCACATTCTGATTTTGAGAGTAAGGAAACAGCTATATTGTACCAAAAACTTTTGTCATTTATTTACCCAGGCACATTTTAATAGACTGTCTATTAACTTTTGGCAATGTTCTCCCACTCTAAGAGAATAGGCTATTTGTGGGAGAAAAAAGAATAATCAAGGTATTACTGAGCTTTACATGTGTGAAAGGAATTGGAGAAGGAATACTAATAGGATTTGAGAATATTTTCTGTATGTGAGACATTGTGCTAAAAACCCCAAAGAAACATGTAGTCTAGTTAGTATAATAGAAAATAAACAATATGTAGAAGAATCAGAGTTTCTAATTTGCTAGGAAGGTTAATATTCTTAGAATAGCATAAGAGGGAAGAATTGAAAGTGAAGGAAATGAGAGCTGGAGGAAAATGCTTTGAGTTAAAGAGAACCCAAAGGTCAGTATTTGAAATTTTCTAACTATTAGGAAAGCAAATATATGAAATACAAAAATTAGTGGCCCTAGCTGGGAGCAGTGGCACAGTGCTCACCACCCCAGCAGATTGGGAGGTTGAGGCAGGAGGATCACAGGTTCAAAAACAGCCTCAGCAACTTGGATCCAGTCTCAAAATAAAATGTAAAAAGGAGTCTGGTGATGTGGCCCAGTGATTAAGTGCCCCTGGGTTTAATTCCTGGTCCTTCCCCATAACCCATGCCCTTGATTTTTGGGGATTACTAGGGTTTGAACCCAGAGGTGATTTACCACTGAGCTGCATCCTCAGCATCCCTCCTTTTTTTGTTGTTAATTTTTAAATTGAAACAGGGTTTCTTTAAATTGCTGAGGCTGACCTCGAACTTATGATTCTCCTGCCTCAGCCTCCCAAGTCACTGGAATTATAAGTGTGCACCACTCACTGTTCCTGGCTTGGCCCTAGATTTTGATGATTATATGTGGTAGAATTGGAAGAGGCTTGGATATTTACCAGAAAGTGCTAGAATTGTATGTAGTTGGTTATAAGATTGTGCAGGGCATGTGGTGTGGAGGTTGTATGCTGGAGTATTCATGAATCTGGGTTTTGTCAGTAATAATTTATATTTTCATTCAGCATATATTTCTTAAGTACCTACCTCATGCTGTATCCCATTTGAGGTACCAGAAAACATACAACAATGAAGAGAATGAAGAGATCTTGCTCTAATCAAGTTTAAATTGGGAGCAGACAGTGATAAATACATACATAACAGATTGGAAGGTGATAAATGCCCTGTTGGGATAAGGGGGATGTGTAATACTTGAGAGGGGAAGAAAGCTTTTACTGATAAGATGCCATTTGAGTTAAAACCTGAAAATGTAATAACCTAAATTGAAGCTGTGTAAGCAGGGGAAGCAGCCAGGAGAAGGGGGAATGCTTGGAATGTTTGGGGAATAACAAAGAGGCAGATGTGGCAAGAGTAGAGAAAGCTGATGGAAAAAATAATGTCATAGAAGTACTGAGTCTTGCCTATTATACCTCAGCAAGATGGGCAGCCATTGTAATGTTTTAATCAGAGAGCAGAGGTAATGGCTGTCTTTAAAAAGATCCCTTTGCCAAAATGAGAATAGATGTGGAAGGGTAGAAGAAGCAGGAAGACTAGTTAGGAGGCTGAGTTAATTCAGGCTATAAATGAGTGAGGGTGGCAGGGATATATGAATGTATTTTTTGTTATGTCATCAAAGTATAATGGATTCTGAACAGCTTTGAAGATAGAACCAGCAAGATGTACTAGGCGTTGGATGTAAAATTTGAGAAAAAGGGGAGTCAAAAATGATTGAAACATCTTTTGATGAAGTGGCTTCATAAAACTGTGGAGAAGACTTTCTAAGCATTTAAGTGGAAAAAAGTAAGCACTTAAAATGATGTTTATTTTTGTTATTATGATAATATATAAAATATTGTGAAAGGCACAGTGGTATAGATCTTTGTTTAATTCCATGCTCTACAATTTACTGTTGTATATCATGCCTTTAATACATATTTGCCCAAATGACCTTCCAGAGCCTTGATTTCTTGTGTGTAAAGTGAGGATAATTAATTGCCTTGTGAGACTTAAATGAGTTATTTTAAAGTATCTGGTACAGGTGTGGTACATAACACAAATAAGTGCTGAATAAATAAATAGCAGCAAATGCACTGTGTTAAGTTTTACTCTATTTCTTTTATCCCCAGAGAAAAGTATGATCTTCAGTCATGAATTCTTTCAAAGCTAGAGTATGTATGTGCCATCCTGGGTCCATGCAGTCTAGTATTCTGGTTCTGACCCTTGCACTAAGGACATTTTAATAGGAATGATGATCTTGAGTATCTGCTTCAAAATAGTTATATACTTTGAAAGTAACTGCTCTCTTTGATAACCCCCAGGCATCTGCTATCTTGGAATTCATATGAGCTCTTCTGAATATAATTATATAAAGTTTGCATTATACCTTGGGTAACATTGTACACACTTACTACTCTATGCAACTAATCCTCAATTTCAATTGGTCCTTTAACTTACTCCTTTATTTTTGGAAAGGGTAAACCCCATGATGGTATGGTATAATTTTGTGAGCAGGTTCATTTTTCATTCTATTCATAGCCTTGATAATTTCACAAGCTTTAATTACGAGGTTTTACTCTTTTAAAACATATCTTGTTATTTGTTATTTAAGTTTTAACATTTCTCAAACCTTGCTGAAGTCTTAGAATAATGTGTGGAACTTTAAAAGTTACCTATTCCCTGGGCTTCACCCCAGACCAATCAATAATATTTATCAGAATTTTTGGAAATGTGGTCCCTGGCATTACTGGGTTTTGTTGTTGTTGTTTGTTTGTTCATGTTTTAAAGCTCCCTTATAGTTATAATATGCAAGGTTTAGAACAAGTGCTTTAGTTATTGCTTTTTGTTTTTACATATACAAAACACACAGTATATATTTTAAAAAGTTTGGCAGTTTCAACACTTGTGTTAGTTTTCCATATATGGATAGCTTTATAGAATTTGGGATATGATTTCTTTTTTATTTCCATTGTTCTTTCTGATGATAGCTAGCATTTTATTTTTAGGCAGTAGAATATTATAATTTGAATCACCTCCCACTGACTGAAGTATATAATGACAATGTAATCTTTGAGCTGGAACTAACTTTGAAAATAACCCTTACTTTAGGTATAGGTAAAGTGAGGCCAGAGAGAGAGATTAAATGATCAAGAATGAAATAGTTTTCTATAAGCTCTGTCACTTAAGTTTCCAGATGTCTTTTTTTCTTTTTGGTATTGGGGATTGAACCTACGGGCGCTTAACCACTGAGCAACATCCCTAGCCCCACCACCCCCTTTTTAATGTTTTATTTAGAGACAGGGCCTCACTGAGTTGCTTATGACCTTGCTAAGTTGCTGAGGCTGGTTTTGACTCCAGATCCTCCTGCTTCAGCCTCCAGAGCTGTTGAAATTACAGGTGTGTACCATAATGCCCAGATCCAACTACTCTTTTAAAATGTCTTTTCAGATACTACTTCTTTTTTTTTTTTTTTTTTAAGAATTTCTTCTTTAGTTGTAGATGGACACAACCTTTATTTTGTTTATTTTTTAATGTGGTGCTGAGTATTGAACCCAGTGCCTCATGCATGCTAGGTGAACGCTCTACCACTGAGACAACCCCAGTCCCACTATCTTTCTTTTTATTGTTGATTTTATTTTATTTATATTTTGGTTCTGGGGTTCAAACTCAAGCCATTAGACATGCTAAACACACACTTACCACTAAGGCACACCCTAGCCCTAATATCTCCTTCATTCCTAAAACTTTCAGAAGTAATCAGAGCCACACTAGCGCTACTTTTTATTATTATGATTTTTATTTGTTCTCCTTAGTTGTATGTGACAGAATGCATTTTACTTATTTTATTTAATATATCAGACACAAATATTTTATTGTGTTTTGCCACTTTCTTATTTTATATTTCATATTTTCTTTGTCTTTAGTGTTTTGTAGTTTTATTGATTTGTCAGAGTATGGATTCCTTTTTATTTTGTTTGGGACTTTATTAGGTTTCTTAAATCTTTAGGTTGGCATTTCTTTAATTTTGCCTAAGTCTCATAATTTCTTTAAATATGTCACCCATTGCACTTTCTTCTCTTTTTGAAAAAAGCTTTAATTATATGTATAATGTAGGTCCTCTCCTTTCTCTAGTCAATATTTTCCATCTTTTTATCTCTGAATTTCTTTCTTTCCTATTTTTTTGAGCCTGGATTTCACTGAGTTGCTAAAGATGGCCTCAAACTTGCAATCTTCTCCTCATTTCCCAAGTAGCTGGGATTACTTGTGTGTGCCACCATGCATATCATCTCTGTTTTATTCTGGGTAATTTATTCTCATTTATCTTATAGTTCATTTTCTCATGTCTTAATTCTAATCCTTTAATCCTTTTAAGTTTTGGTTTTGTTGACATTCACCTTGGTTCTTTTTTCAATCAAATCTGCTGGGTATTTTTTCTCCCCCTCCAAATAACATTCTGTTTGTAGTAGATATTTTCAGAATGATCTTTTATTCTTTAAACTTAGTAGTTATTTCATAATTACTGTCTCTGTAGTTCTTACACTTGAGATATTAGAGGAGCCTTTGAATGGACTCTTGTTTTCTAGTTCTTGCTCATGATGACTTGACTTATTCTTTTATATTCCTGGTTTATTTTTGTGTTCTACTCACTGTCCTTTAGAAAGTATAAGACTAATATGAGCTCTGAGATAGAGGTGTCTTCTTCAGGAGGGTTTTGTTTTTGCTTCTTGTGGATGTCTGGAGGCATTATCAAAATTCAAAGCTACTTTAAAGTGAATTAATTGCTAAGATTTTTTTGAACATCCAGCTGATATAAATTATGATTATAAATACATCTGAGTGTCACTACACTTATGCCATTTTTGCTTTGAGTTTGTTCTTTAGTGTCTTAGCTTAGTGTGAACCGTGTTACCTCTCAGACTCTTCTATTTTGGATTGTCTGGGTCTTTGATTTTTTTCCCTTGGGTCTTACATGGCTGTCCAAACTAAAGTTCAAGTTTTTTCTGATTGTTCAATACCCAAAAGGGGAAAAAATGGCTTTTATTCCATGTACTTACCTGGATTCCCAAGTCTTGTCAAATTTTGACCATGACATTCTTTGTTATCTTGTCAGCTTTGTGTTTCTTTTAAGAAGATTGTAAAAATATTTTGTACAGAATTTATAGCTGTTTTCAATAGGAGAGTTGCTGTAGGGCACCATTACTGGAAACTGAATTTTTTATGTTACTTTCCAAATCTAACAAATAAGAATGACTCTAGTAATTATCTTAGGAACAATACTACTGATGGCAAACAGTTCTTTTTTTCCCAATGGATTTAAATTCCAAGTAGACTTGTAGACTTTGCTTTTGCCACTTAAAAATGTGTCATCATCCCATTGTTTCCTAGATTCCAATAATTCTCATGACAACTCAATAATCATTTTTTATCATTGTTTTCCTGTATATAATGTGTCTTTTTCCCTCCCTCTGGATGAATTTTGAGCAGTATATCATTATGTCGGTAAATGTGTTTTTCTTTTATATGTATTCTGATAATTTTTGTTTTGTCATTTATTCACTAAAAGTTGGAATATTTTGACCAATACTTCTTTAAGTGATTTTTTTATACCTCTTTTTCTCTCTCTTTTTTCTTTAAGACTCCAGTTATATATATGCTACACCATTTGATGCTATCCTACAGGTCACTGAAATTTGTTCATTCCCCCCTCCCCCATTTTCTGTGCTTCTGAAACTCTTTCAATAATTTTACTGACATACCTTGAAGTATATTCACTTGTGTCCAATCTGTGTTGATACTAGTCAATAAATTTGTAATTTCAAATGTACTTTTCAGATCTAGAATTCCCATGTAATTCTTTCAATTTCACATTTTCACCTTGTCTACCATTATATTTACATGCTTATTTAACATATTTATCAGAATATATTTTTACAGTCCTTGTCTGCTAACTCCAAGATCTGATTGTCTCTCACCCCTTTCATATTGTTGTTATTGACTGCCTCCCCAACCCCCACCTGTTACCCTACTCCTGTCTCTGAATGACATTTCCCTATGTTATTCATTTGTATAGCATTGTTAAAAATTGTATTTTGAACATTATGGATAATACATTTTAGAAACTCTTGATTCTGTTATCTTCCTGTGAAAATATCGCTTGTGTTTTTTCAAACAATTAAGTTATTGATGGATCAAATATCTCTTGAAAAGGTTTTGTTATGTTTTATTTTTAAGTTTTGTCAGGGTCATCTATATAGGTTTTGCTAACAATCTTATGGTGGTTTTCTTCTTTCTTTTTTAAAAAAAATATTTTTAGTTGTAGATGGACACAATACCTTTATTTATTTATATGTGGTGCTAAGGATCAAACCCAATGCCTCATATGTGCTAGGCAAGCACTCTACCACTGAGCCACAACCACAGCCCTATGGTGGTTTTCTTAATCCTGGAAAGTGTTTTTTATTCTAAGTCATACCCTTTCTGTAGACTCAGTGAAAAACCTGAGATATTTGCCAAGCCTATCTAATTCAGCAGGACATGGGATTCAAATTCTGTCTCACCAACAGTGGATATCTGCAGAAATCTCTCCTTGACTTTTTAAGTCTTCCTGTTGATGTTTTTTTCCCCTGAGGATTCTCAGAATCTCATTCCATACAATCAAGTTTGAACATGTGCCAAAAATTTGAAGGGACTCTATAGATTTGGGGTTTCCCCTACTATGACTCTCTTAATCAAACATAGGTTCTATGCTATCACCCAAACTCTTTCTTTGAAAATTCTTTGCCTTGGATAGAGCATATGGAAGACTAGCCTTTCCAGAAGTTGAGTGCCATTGCTCTTTTTCATGTGCCAGAAGAGGAGGATTTTGAGATGGCCTAATAATATTGTCAGGTAATAATCATCTTGATAACATACATGAAGTTTTGTCCCCTGGTTTGGACATGGAAAGTGAGGTTCTTTATAGAGGTTCATTGCTTTTCTTATTGCCTATGAGCCTTCAACAGCCACAGGTTCACCCAAGAAAACAACTGAGAAGTGCCCTAGGGTATGGGATGGAGGGAAACTCCTAGTGCTTTACTGTCCAGGACTTGAATTCTAGCTACTTGAAGTAATTTTCCAGGTAGAAGAGGAATGTACATGGAAAGGAGAGGTATTTGGGTAGATATGTTGATTTACCCTAACTCTTGATGTTTGGGGCTATCATTTTACTTAGGCTTCTTCTTCCTTTTCTTTTTCTTTTAGTTGTAGATGAACACAATGCCTTTATTTTATGTGGTGCTGAGGATCGAACCCAGTGCCTCACCCATGATAGGCAAATATGCTCTACCACTCAGCCCAAACCTCAGTTCTTACTTATTATGTTCTTCTAAATATAGAGGCCACACTCTGTCTCTGAATATCACCTGTTGCCCAATACCATTAACTTTTCAGAAGGTATCCTAATACTGCCACTATGAATGAAAGAGTAGGAACCCTACCAGACTTAAATATTTTTTAAAAATGGTATTAAACAAAATTCATGGAATTAATTTCAGTTTCATAATAAGGTAAGGACACTGACCATTCAGTGAGGCTCAGCCACCCACTTCCTAAAAATGAATTCTGTTTGAGCTGCTTAGATTTAGTATGTGGTAACAGAGCCCTTTGATACCTACATCTATTAATCATACCTTCAGTCACAAGAATCACATGATTGAAATTTATTGTATGTGTGCAAAGGGCGTTTTGCTCAGTGAAATTCAAAAGCAAGTACTTCCTATGAAACAGTTATTTACTGAGATCCTTGAGCTATTAGTGTCAAGGTGAAATAGAGTGGTCACCAGTATATCTAGTGAATTTTTGATAAGTAAATTAAGCTATTTCCAGGCAGTAAAATTTGTGTCCCTTTTAAAGGTAGATTTGATTTGCCATTCTTGAGGTTTATCCAAGAATAGGATGATGATTAGTAACTGAAGGTTTTCAACACATGTGCTCAAATAAAAATCTTCCAATTGCTATTATTTTGTGAGCCACTAACAGGATAATTCAACATAGTATATTTCTTTCTATCTCTAATCATTTATTTATTCAACATTTACCAAGTTCTGCCTGTATTACAATCCAGGCCCTGAGGATAGACAGGGACTCAAGGAATTCACAGGTACTCAGAAATCCTTAGAGCAAGTGGCACATGCCTAATAGAATTGTCTTCAAGGTCTTGTGGAAACTCAAAGAGGAGATGACGAGTAGATAAAGAAGGATGAGCCAGAGTGTTCCGGGCTGAATTTTGGAAGAAGGACATTCTGTGAGAGGGGATGCACCTGTAGGACACAGGCAAAACAGATGCTCCCCATGACTGCGCCAAGGGCACAGCAGGATGGGGTGGGAGAAGTCTGGGTAGTGAAGAGAAGCACCTTAGGACTGCTATGACACACCCAGAAGTTTGGATGTCCTGCAAACAGTGGGAAGCACTAGAAGATCTTAAGTGGGATTTAAGCAGCATAATGCTTACAGATTCCTCTGGGAAGAGTGGGGAGAAAGCACTAAAGGAAATAATACTAAAACAAGGAACAAATCAGGAATTTGTACAGTTTACCACAGAAGAAATGATGGTAGGATTATCTATCCATTGAAAAGAAATAAAGAACTGGTCCATGCTACAACAGGGATAAACCTCAAAAATGTTATGCTAAATGAAATTCACAAGGGTCACATATTGTATGATTCCATTTGTATGAAACTTACAGAATTAGTAAATCTATAGAGTTGATTGTAACCAGAAGGAACAGAAAAAGTGGAATGGCAAAAGTTGTGGGGTTTCTTTCTGGAGTGATAAACATGTTGATTCGGGGGGGGGGGTAGATACACAACTCTGTGAACATAGTAAAAGCCATTGAGTTGCACACTTAAAAGAAGTAGATTTTATAATATGTGAATTATACCTCAATAAGGAGTATTTTTTTAAGAAAAAGGAGAATGATGAAGCCAGATCAAGAGATGCACCAATGCTGATTACAACCTGGCCATTTGTGTGGATGGGCCTACCACAAATCAGGACAGGGAGTCAGAAGGATTACAAGCTTCTTTCTGCATGTTTGGTTTGAGACGTCTACAAAGTTGTATTAGTCGCCTCAGACTGCCATAACAAAAGGTCATCAATTAGGTGACTTAAACTACAATATTTTTTTCTTATGATTCTGGAGACTCTAAAGTTTAATGTCAAGGTACCTGCAGATTTGGTTCCTGGGGAGGGTCTTCTTCATGGCTTATAGATGGTTGCCTTCTCTCTGTTCTCACATGGTAAACACAGAGATTTCTGGTCTTTCTTCCTCTATATAAGGACACTAATCCCATCATGAAGACCCCACCCTTGTAACCTCATCTTAACCTATTTGCCTCCCAAAGGCCCATCTTTGCATGCCTAGTCTCCACTGGGGACTAGGATTTCAACATATTGATTGTGGGGTAACAAAAATATTCAGTCCTTAACAGCAGTATCACGATGATATAAATAATAGCTAAGGGAACTTATAAGAGGGTCTAGAGATAAGAATTTGAAAGAGTTCATCATATACTTAGTATTAAAACTATGAATGTGAATAAAACAAACTGAGGAGGAAGAGGGAGGAGAAGCAACAGTTGGGGCTAGACCACTAGGAAGGCCAGAGCCTCAGGAGCAGACAGAAGAGCCACCTGAGGAGGGTGAAGGAAGCTGCTGGCAGGAAGCAGAGATCAATAGAGAGCATAAACCCACCCAGTCTATCCAGGTCACGGGACTGATTTGAAGTCACTGAGAATACAATTTTGCTAAATCAGGGAATTTGGTGTTCAAGTGGGCCAATCCTGGACTGTGCACAATGACAGGACCCTCTAGCTGGACACTGAGCCCTGGTTTGGGGGCTTTCAAGCAATGCAGAGGACTCTGGCTCACCTGCCCCATGGCTGGCAACTTCATTTTACCCCAAGTGCCATTTCATTTTGCTAATGAAGTGTTTATGTTCAGCTTTCATCAGAATTAGGATTCATTTAGTTCAAGTGCTTTGTAATTAATATCTTATGTTAATTAAACATTTTATACATTAATATATCCCACAAATGTGCTGGGGATTGAATTCAGGGCCTTGTACATTCCAGGCAAGCACTCTACCCACTGAGCTATATCCCCATCCCATTATTTGTATTCTTGATTACTGGCATTCTATTTGGAGTGAGATGAACTCTCAGTGTAGTTTTGATGTACATTTCCCTGATTGCTAAAGAGATTGAACTTTTTTTATATATTTGTTGGCCATTTGCCTTTCTTCTTTTGAGAAATATTTACTTAGGTCATTTGTCCATTTATTGATTGGGGTTTTTTTGGTGTTAATTTTTTGTGTTCATTAATATTCTGGCTATTAATCCTTTGTCAGAAGAGTAGCTAGCAAGGATAATAGGTTTCAGATCTAAAGATATAGAGGTTATTATGTTAAGTATCTATCAATTCTTATTTTTTTAATGTTTTTTATCAACAAGAAGAAATGTAAATTCAGAAAGAAGGTACAGGGAAAAAAGGACACAATGACAAACCTGGACCTAATAAAATATGCTTGTGTATTAAATCTAAGAATCTTTTTGAATAAGAATTATAACACTTTAGTTTGTATTGCAAAAGGGTAATATTAAAATTATTAACAAAAACTATGGGACATGAGGTCAGAGTTAAAGAGGCCCAGGATTCTCATCAGGTTAAGAGGAGCGTACAAGTAAAAAATAACTTAAATTTTTTATAGCTGCGCACGAAAGGACAACACTAAAAGTTCAGAAGCATAATATGTAAATTCTGAAAATAACAGAGAGGGAGGAGGGAACATAGAACAGGTGGTTATTCTATCAGAAGATAGAAAACTAAATAACCAATGTGATACTGCAATCTGTACATGTGGAAAAATAAGAATTCATACCCCATTTGAATAAAATGTATGATAGGTCAAGATCATTGTAATGTTTTGAGCAACTAATAAATTTTTTTAAAAAAAATCAATAAATAAAGTTAGGAATAGTACATAAAAACAAGTAATGAACTTAAATAAAACCAGCAATGTTCGTAATCCTAATAAATATAAATAAATTAATAAAATGGAGAGATTTGTGAGTTAGAATTTTTTTTAAAAATTCAGTTGAATGTTATTTCAAGATTCACAATAAACATAAGGACAAAGAAAAGGCTGACTATTAAGGCCCTGTGTGTTAGACTGGATTACTATTGGTCCCAATTTTTCATTCCCCTCCGATTCACACTCTTGCCATAGCCTCTTCCAGACTAGTGTAGATTCTTGCTTCTTGGCGTTGGACTTAATCATGGGACTTCCTTTGGCTAGAAATGACAGTGTGCCAGTTCTGAGCATCCCCACGTGTTTTCCATTGTCCTCTTGCTGCTTTGCCTTTGCCATGAGCACTTCTCTTATAAAGTTGCTGTCCCAGTAGCACCAACACCAGAATACACCCTTGTAGAAGAGAGATTCCCCTGCCAACCCACAGGACCACAGCAAGAAGCAGAGCTGTCTGGCCCAGCCCAGCTTAGATCAGCAGAGCCCAGCTGATCAGTGTTCTGTGAATCAATCTTTTATTTTAGTCTCCATGTGCTTATTTGGCATAATAGGGAGATATAAGGCCTATAGTCTCCTGCCTACCATTTTGAACCCTGGTTTTGTACAAGGTGCTTTTGTATTTTCATACCCTGCCAGCTCAGCAGCCCTCGGGAATGCTACAATCTGCAGGATGGCCTCCAGTTCTCCATATCCTCATTTAGGTCTTAATCCCTTTTATGCTATTTAAATCACAGTGACTTCTCTGCATTTATTTTTTGTCAGATTGGCCTAGAATTTTGTGGGTGCTGTCCAATACTTGATACAGTGTTTTCTGGCTCATTGGTTGCAGGGAAGTACTTGGGAGTAGTGATCTTTTCAACTTTTAAAAAATAACATAAGGAAGAAATCCACCATTTCCTTTCCTCTGCTGAGTTTACCTTTAGCTCCTAATATGAGTGGCTCCTATTTATTATTTAATCAAAATTGTACCTCTTTTTCTTTTTTCTGGCATGCTAGAGATTAAACCCAGGATGCTTTATCACTGAGGTTCATCCCCAGCCCTTTTTATTTTTCATTCTGAGACACGGTCTCACTAAGTTGCTGAGGCTGGCCCCAAACTTGCCATCTTTTTGCCTGAGCCGCCTCAGTCAGTGGGATTACAGGCATGCACCACTGTGCCTGGTGCCTCTGATGTATTCTTAACAACATCTTCCTTGTAGTTTTGAGAGCTTTTTTGGGATACCTATCCTCCACCTATTTATAAGTTGTCTATGGTCCCCATTTGGCTCCTTCAATTTTTGGAAAGCTATGTTTTTCCTGTAATAACCTCTTTGCTTCTGATAGATAATAGTGATGTAACAAGAAGGCTGTGCTATGGCTTCCAGAGAAAGTCACAAAAGTTAGATGGGCTTCTCTCAGGCATGAGATATAGCGCCATTGGTTGTGAGCTCAATGTTAATTGATAATTTGGTACATTCAGCAATAGGAGAGGAGATTTGCTGATTGGTATGTGAGTGTGCTTCAGAAAGTGCTTAAGTAACATCTACCATGTGTGGCGAAGCTGTGGAAAAGATGGAAAAGAAACTCAGGAATTCATGAGGTGACAACTGACTAAAAAGCAAATCACCAAACAAAGCCTAATGGACAGCACTGTTATGAGACTGAAAGCCAAAGACATTTACACATTATCCAAGGTCAAGAAAAGTATTAAACCCTTCTCACCTAATGTTGTATTATTAAAAAAATAGATATCATTAATTTTTAAGAAATATTAACTTTCAGTATCTTCAAAGACAAACACATGTAAAATAGGTAATGTGTTGATCTGTTGATGATACTACTATGACCAGAGGTACACAGGAACGGATCCCTGTGTTTCTTTTAGGTAACACGTCAGTGTCCCCTACCAGCCAGTGCTTGTGGTGGCTGAAAAACATGACCACAAGGAATAACAAGACTTTCGGGGTGTAATGATGCATGCCTGTAATCTCAGCCACTCAGAAGGCTGAAGCAGGAGGATCGCAAGTTCAAAGCCAGCCTCAATGGCAAAAAGCGCCCATGGATGCCATCCCCAGTACCACGAAACAAAACAAAAACAAAGTAACAAGATGGTATAGAACACAGGAAAGAGTGAGCAGTTCATTTTGGCATTTTGACTAGAATATATATAGGATATCTTGGAAAAGAAGAAGAGGGGAGAGAGAGAAAAAGAGGAGTATCACCATAAGTTAGAACCAAGTCATGGAGGCTTTGAAAGCCAAAATATGAAGCCAAACAATGGGAGTACATGAGTCTGGGTTTTGTTACTATAAAGAAATTGTTTGAGGACTGGGGTTGTGGCTCAGCCGTAGAGCGTTTGCCTAGCATGTGTAAGACCTTGGGTTCGATCTTCATCACCACATAAAAATAATTAAGTAGAATTAAGGTACTGTGTCCAACTATAACTAAAAAAATAAATATTAAAAAAGAAAGGTTTGAGCCTCCATCCATCACTGGATTGCTTTGTAAGAGTGTAAGTGTGTGACTACCTCCTCAGATAAGGACATTTGATGCTCAGCTAAGAGGTCCAAAATTCCCCATTTCCTGATTGCTTTGCTGTTTTTACTTGTTTCCATTTAATCCTCACCATGGGACTTAGTTTTCATCTGGTGGGGAGTTGCCCCAAGGCCTTACCTTGGTTGAACTTATTTTAAATTTCCTGTCTTCCCTGAAAGTGGCTTTCTATCTCCCCACCCCAGCTTTACATCACCTGCCATTTTGATTAGCACAGCTTATGGAAATAACTCAGATCACCTTGAGATACCTAAGAAGATTAGAAAAGAGGGAAGAAGGAAGGGTGGGAAAAGAAGCAGAGAATGTCTCCTTTCTCTTAGATCCTGGTGACTGGTTCCCTGGTGACTGCATTGTCTATCCCCAAGAACTCAGTAGGGATCTACTGTCAGGCACCTTTGCTGCCCAAAGCAACTTCTCATTGATCTACTTCTGGGGATCTTGGAAAAGATGCTTTGAAAGTCTCCTCCCTGGTTGGGAGTGTAGCTCAGTGGTAAAGCTCTTGCCTAGCATGCAGGAGGCCCTGAGTTCAATCCCCAGTACCATCAAATTTTTTAAAAAAAGGTCTCCATGCCCACACTTGAGGACTTAGTAACATATAGCCCAAAATAGCGTCATAATATGCAAGTCCTCTTTCAAAAATTGTTAAGAATCCCAAATGGTGGTAGCAAAGCAGTAAACCAACCCCCATCTGACTACATGGATTGCACACTCATACAGTGGGTCACAGTTCTGAAAAAACCTCTCTCCATCCCCTGTTGTAAGGGTCCGGCGAAACGTTGGAGTAAGAGACCACAAGAGACTGTCTTATGCAATAGCAGAAGGGTAGGTTTATTTGGAGACCAGCATGCTGGGGCCCGAGCTCTCTATAGCAAAGAGAGAGAGAGAGAGCCCTGAGAACAGCTTGAGTAGAGCTTATATACTTTCCCTGGAGAGGGCAGCGAGAGAAGTTACATTTTGTAGTTTGGCAGTTGGGGACAGCTCATTCTGGGAACAAGATTAGCAGACAGTCCACAGTTAGGGACAGCACATTCTGGGAACAAGATTAGCAAACAGTTCTTAAGATTTCAACAGTGTTTTGTTAAACATATAGAGAAACGGGGTGACAAGTACCTATTTTATTAACCTTTCCCCTGTGAAGGATCCTGGTCTCTGTCTTCCCATCACTCTGCCCACAGTGGAACATTTTATGAACACAGTTTAAGGCTTTGAAGCAGCTTCTCTTTGTATATAAAAGAATTAAGTATTATTTTTACCTTTCTTGACAGTAATAACTTTTGAGCTAATTTTTTAATTTTTTTTTTGTTCTACCTCTTCAATGACAACCCTGCTAACCAGTTTAACCTCAAAACTCACATGAATTCTCGAGACCTGAAGACAGCTATTGAGAAAATTACCCAGAGAGGAGGGCTTTCTAATGTAGGTGTGTGACCCCACTTCAGATAATTCTATCTTGTTGCCATGGTTCTCTTTCTATGTGGTTGTCTTCTAACATTCTATATTAAAGTAGGAAAAAAAAGAATCCATCAAGAAATGACTCATGTAACATCTGTGTCTTTTCTAAAGTATTATAATGAGTTCAGGTGGCAAGAATTGTCAAAATATGTGTGTCATCTAGTTCCAGCTTGCTTGGTTCCTCGGGATGCCAACATTCTTCAGGACAAGCAGGACTGCTGTTGTGACTATTTCCTGGTTGGACTCCAAGTTGCCAAGATTGAACATTAAATCTCACCACCAATTCCATCAGAAAGCAGTTCAGTGCTCCTTGGGAGTCTTGTTCCAATCAGCTACTGTTGCAACAATGACTTTGCAAACAGAGTCTTGTCCTCTATTTCAAGATGAATCTTTTGTGATGTTTGAGCCTTTGGAGGAGGTAACAGATGTTCAAGATGTAATCCTCACTGGAGCATTTTATCATTTCACCCAGAGGTGACGGGGCATTAGGAAACATCAGTTTCACATTTTCACACTAACCGTGCTCAGGCTGTCAAAGAACCCATACCAATGTGTAATTAATGTATAAATGTTAGCCTTATTTGGGGGGACACAAGGGGGGATGATTATATGCTTCTCAGGGAACCTGTTCATACCATCAAAGTCCAAAGGACTGGAGATGTGGGCCACATTTGCTTGGCATGGAGAATCTATGTGCAGTGTGTAGAACTATCTTATCCTTGAGGGAGTTACAATAAATCCGATTAATTATTTTCCTCCCCCAACCCTGAGAGAACATTTTGTAGCCATCAAACATAAGAATCAAGTAAATGCAGAGCCTGTCACTTTTGAACAATGTTAAATAAACACTAAGCTGCTGTTCTCCATGCCCCAAATTCCAAAGCATCTTCATTACAAACATGATAAAGTTGATTTCTGACTTGTTCTCCACTTAAGCCTTCCATGAGCAAAATTTTACTGGAGAAAAACTTCAGAAGACAACTAACTTCCCTGAGGAGATCAGAAAGGTGTTTCAACCTAATCAGTATACCATTTTCAGTGTAGCACAGGTTTGAATTCTGCCTCTGATTCAGGGTTTGGGTTCAGAGGACAGAACACAACCAGCTGGTTCAGGTATAAAGTGATTTATTTCAGAGCATTAAACATTATGAGAATTATAGAAAGGACTGAAGAAGCAGAATTTGGGAGCTTCTTTTGGAAACAGGGCTTCCAAAGGAGCTGCTACCTCTTCCAAGATCTAGAAACAACTTTCTGAATTCTGCCACCATAACCTCTTCAGGAAACTGCTTCAGCAGGAAGACTACAATTAGGCAGCTTCTTCTACAGCTGCCACTCCAGAACCAAGTCCTCCCTGACCCATTCTTACCCACAAAAGGGCTAATCTGCACCCTCTCTCCTAACACCATTAAAGCTAGCAACCAACACAAACATGTCTGTCAATGGTGCTCCAAGATAAGTCAAATACTCTACAGATTCTCATCAGCATAAACTGCTGAAAGAAAAGTACAGCCCCTGCCTGCTGTCATCTTCTAAATCTCATGTAAATACATCAATTTGTGAAAGTAAAAGAAAGCTGAAAATCTAGATGCAAGAGAGTATGGACATTGTAGTTTTCAGACATCCAGCATCTGGTTTCAAGACCCACTACAAGCCCCGCACAATGGTGTATGCCTGTAATCCATCAGGTCTGGAGGCTGAGGCAGGAGGATTGCAAGTTCAAAGCCAGCCTCAGCAATTTAGCAAAGCCCTAAGCAATTCAGTGAGAACCTGTCTCTGAATAAAATATTTTTTAAAAAATGGCTCACGATATGACTCATTGGTTAAGTGCCCCTGAGTTCAATCCCTAGTACCAGAAGAAGAAGAAGAAGAAGAAGAAGAAGAAGAAGAGGAGGAGGAGGAGGAGGAGGAGGAGGAGGAGGAGGAGGAGGAGAGGGAGGGAGGCAGGCAGGGAGGGAGGGAGGGAAGGAAGGAAGGAAGGAAGGAAGGAAGGAAGCAACAACAACAATAAAAATCCACTGCAAGGTGGGTGGAATGTGCATCAAGCACTGGTTCACTGTGGGCTCAACTAGACTCAAGATTAGGTGGGGTCAAAGTGAACTTTTGGCTCCCTTATGGTGCCTAATATTGAGCCAGAAAGGACTACTGGAAGTTTTGGGACTTGATGGAAATTATCCCTTGGCCATGGAAGCAGTTTTCAGCAGCCAATGTTTTCCCTTAGCAACCAGGTTCAGTGCAGACAGTTCACAGGGGTTCACTAAGACACTTCTCCAGGACTTTAGATGTAACCATTTGATACTTTCATTTGACAGGTAAATATTATACTGCCCAAACCAGAGAAGCATTGAGTGTAATAATATTTACTTAAAGAAGGTGGTTGTTAGCTGTTATTAGGGATTCATTTGAGAATCTCCAAAAATAATATGTATGGCCTTGCTACCCAGATAGTACTCATACACAAGATCCTGTGTATAATTTCAGAGGATGCATGGGTATACATACACATCTCTCTCACACACACATACACACACACACTGGTTCCACACAACCCAGAAAGGGAGCCTTGTTATCCCAATTTGCCCAAGGGAACTTGGGATTTTAGCACTGATACTGGGAAATTGCTGGGAAAGTAGGATAGTTTGTCATCTAGTTGACTCTGAAAATGTCCTGAGACCCTGCACATGGGAGAAAGGCATCTCAAGGTTTCACAAAGCCTCATGATTGTTGCACTCAGCTGAAGCAGATCATTGGCCTGGAAGTCTAGACCCAGAGACCATTAGGGACGACCCAGGGCCACACAGCCAGTGGTTGGCACAGACAGGGCTAGAACACAGTCTCTCAGTTCCTGGTATAGCTCTTCCCTGGACAGCCAAACTTGGGCCCCTGGCTTGGAACTGGCGGAAAGACCACTGACCACAGAATACAGCCCTGCAGGCCCAGCAGTCCCAGGATTTAGGAAGCCCAGAGAAGGCTACTGTCACCCCAGTTCAACTCCCCTGATCCTGTGCTCTAGGACACAATTTGAGGCAGCTTAGAGATTTAGAGTGAGTCTGACCCAAGCAAATAAGAGTCCCTTTATTTCTATGAGAGTCTTTCCCTGCTACTTGCTGGTCTCTATAACTTTTTTCAAGGCAATTAGAAATTAAAGGCTTAAAATGAAACTAAGGGAGTGATGTGACAGCTGCATTGTGAATGTGCCCCAGTGCCACTAAACTGTACACTCACAAATGCCACTGAATTGTACACTTAAAACTAAAGTGGGAGTTCTGAGTGCACGTACTAGATCGCGGCTCATAAGCCGGGTTAGTCCATCGTCTGGCCTCTGCAGATCGAATTCCGCTCGGCAGTCTCGGCCCTGGGAACGTATCCCAGCATCACCGAGGCAAGATGCCGGCCCACATGCTTCAGCTCTCCAACTCCTACACCACCACCACCACCATCAGAGCGCCTCCCAAGGGGAGCCCGCAGAATGAAGGAGAGAAGTTGGAAAACCCCCCTCTCTACTCCGAAGAAGACATCCACCCTGAAATGAAAGATGACATATATGACCCCAGCTACCAGGATGCAGAGGGCCCCAGGCCCAAGTTTGAGTTTGTCTGGAGAAACATCATCCTCATGTGTCTGCTGCACCTGGGAGCCCTGTATGGGATCATACTGGTTCCCACCTGCAAGTTCTACACTTGGCTCTGGGCCTATGTGTACTATTTAATCAGTGGCCTGGGCATCACAGCAGGAGCTCATCGCCTGTGGAGCCACCGAACTTACAAAGCGTGGCTGCCCCTCTGGCTCTTCCTGATCTTTGCCAACACCATGGCGTTCCAGAATGATGTTTATGAATGGGCCCCAGATCACCGCGCCCACCACAAGTTCTCAGAAACAGATGCCGACCCTCACAACTCCCGCAGCGGCTTCTTCTTCTCTCACGTGGGTTGGCTGCTTGTGCGCAAACACCCAGCTGTCAAAGAGAAGGGGGCGACGCTGAACCTATCTGACCTAAAAGCTGAGAAGCTGGTGATGTTCCAGAGGAGGTACTACAAGCCCGCTGTCCTGTTGATATGCTTCATCCTGCCCACACTGGTGCCCTGGTTCTATTGGGGTGAAACTTTTCTAAACAGCTTGTGTGTTGCCACTTTCCTGCGATATGCTGTAGTGCTCAATGCCACCTGGGCAGCTGGTGAACAGTGCTGCCCACCTGTATGGATACCGCCCCTATGACAAGAACATTAACTCCCGGGAGAATATTCTGGTTTCCCTGGGAGTTGTGGGTGAGGGTTTCCACAACTACCACCACACCTTCCCCTATGACTACTCTGCCAGTGAGTACCGCTGGCACATCAACTTTACCATGTTCTTCATCGACTGCATGGCTGCCCTTGGCCTGGCTTATGACAGGAAGAAAGTATCCAAGACTGCCGTACTGGCCAGGATTAAGAGAACTGGAGATGGAAGCCACAAGAGTGCCTGAGTTTGGGGTTGTCCAGGTTCCTTTCCTAAAGCCATCTGGGCAGAGGTTTAATGTTCTGTTTATTAACTACTGAGTAATGCTTCCCAGATGCTAAAGACGATGACCTTAACCCATTCTAGTACAGTATTCTTGTAAATGCGCAAGGATTGAAAGGCAACAAGTCCCCTCTTTGAAGCTAGGCTGATTTTTTTTTCTCTTCTATTCCCATTGTCCTTTGCCTTGCTTGGTTCCTATCACCTTCCTTTCTCTAATCCCTCATTGCCTCCCAGGCAAGCATCTGATCAGCCATAAGTTGGTGTCCATTGTAAAAACCCAAAGGTCTTTTCTAGAGCCTAAAAGTAAAGATCTTTGCCACAGTTAACTCTCTTTTCTTGATCTCTCCTGAGCTTCCAGATTGATGGCTCTAGCTAGATATGCAACAAAATCTTCTCAAAAGTGCCCATTAACTGTCATCCTACGCTTTGCCAGATGGAAGGTGAAAATAACTTTGTCACAGAGTTTGCAAAGCAGGTTATTCATCAGGGGAGAGTGAGCATGCAGGGTATGATTTGTAAGTAAGGATGTGGTTGAGGTGGGAAAGCTTTTTGTAGTCAGACCCAGCTGCCTACTTAGCAGAGACCTAGAGTCTCTCTACTCAGTATGCGTCCTTTCTTTCCTGATTGGTAGAGTAGCCATGAAGGTTGGCAATTAAATTACC
The DNA here is from genome assembly GCF_045843805.1 of Urocitellus parryii. Taxonomy (NCBI): domain Eukaryota; kingdom Metazoa; phylum Chordata; class Mammalia; order Rodentia; family Sciuridae; genus Urocitellus; species Urocitellus parryii. The sequence goes on from NW_027553327.1 coordinate 3,182,829, forward strand.
ACAGCACATCTCAATGTCTCAATATAGTTTAGACTGAGGATAAATGGGAAGCATTTCATCCTTAGAAAACGTGGTCTCTGCTGGGGAAGGACGTTTCCCCCTCTATAACAAGGACATTTTCTTATTTCATACACAAACAAGTTGTCAGGTTAACCATGTCCAGAAGTGATGGATACAGCAACAGTTAATAGAATTTTGAGGATTCTGTGAGCTTCTCATTCAACTTCTTTCATCTTTCTGCTGTGCTATCTTCAGGATTTTGGTCACTGTCCTTGTAATGATAGGATGGCTGTGGCATTTCCAAACATCCAACAATGGAAAGATTTTAGCAGGTGAACTTGGGTCAAATTATAGACATAATTTGTATTGCAGCATGAAAATATTCACTGGGAGTATTTCATTCTGAAAAAGAAATACTAAAGTAGCTTGAAGGACAAGAGGAACCTATTGGTTTACCCATTCCTCCCACTGCTGGGCAGGAGATGGACATTTTGAGGGGCAGGGTCTGTAGGCAGCTCCTGAAAGATTACTTTCCAAAGGAAGAACTCTGACAGCACATTGTCAGAGGGTTCAGAAGCTGCTGAGTGATTTGTTGGGTGTTCTGGTGAACTAAGTTAGAGAGTAGGTTCATTCATTACAGTTTTTCCTTACATAGAATAAAACCTAGGTTTCCTCCCCCATTATTGTGCCCCTTCATGCATTCCTTTTTCTGTGACCATCCAGACAACACTGGCAGGGCTGCCTGTGGCAGGGTTTGGGTATAGCGATCTTTTAACCATCTTGTTTCCTGGCTCTACTCCATCTGTCATTTTTACTGGTTCTCTTATACTTTGAAGACACAGCCTCCTATGTGTCTTCAGGGCAGTGAGGACTTCCTATCCAGGCAACACCCTATTCTGCAGACACATTCCTCATGGGAACTGAACTGAAGTGGCCTCCAGATCCTCTTCACTTCCACCCTATGTGCCTCTGCCACACTGATAACTTAAGAAAACCCTCTCAAAACTTTCCTGGCTCACACAGGCTCCCTTTCCAAAAAGCTAAGCCAAATGCCCAAGTTGTGCCAGTGAGCTGACCATGGAGGAAAGCAGGGTTTGTTGATAATCTCCTTCCTAGGACAGAAGAGAGCATGCTCAGTGTGATTCTTGCAGGAAGAGGAGGTCACCTGGTTCTCACTTTGAAAGGAGGCCCTGACCAGGAGCCAGAGTCTGCTGCAAAGCTTTGGCTTAAATGTGAGATCTGAGATGGCATGAATTTTGCTGAAAAGAGTGTGTGTTTAGCAAACTTAACTGACATCCCCTACCACACAGCCAGGCAAACAATAGGATAGAAGTCTGTGGGGGGAAAAACAGAATGTCAATAGTTTAAAGACTATGGGCCTTTCCTGCCCTATACCTCCGTCATCGATGTGGAAGCCTGGCTTTGCTCTTACCAGGATTAACAGTGTACAATGCCAAATGCTTTGTCCATTGTTGAGGCCTGATGTTGGGAGGAAGCAGGAACTTTCTTCCTGTGTCAATTGAGTTGAGGCTAAAGGGACCAGCCTGCACTAAGGCAGCCTTGCTTTGAACTGTTCATTAAAGCAGAAAAGAATCTTATGGAAGATCACTATAGATCATATCTGCTGACCTGTGTGCCTACCCACAAATATGTCTCTTGGGTTGTTTTTTTTCTCTGCAGGTCATCAGGTAGATATAACCCTCAATTTTTTCTCATTCTCTTTTAATTCTGTCCCACGAATCTGATCTGTTCCATGTCCCTACACAAGTGAGGATGGAGACCTTGGACTGAGGGTGCAGGATATGTGTGTGGGGGGGTAGTGGTAGATTGACTCAGTAAAGATTCTAAAGCTCAATGACACATTAAAAGAAACTCTGATCAAGAGTGAATTTGTAATGGTTAATGCTGACAATTTATTCAGGTGCCTTACCTCTTTTCTAATCCATGTTACACGTGAGCCTCCCTTGCTCCCTCTTGAGTCCCTTAACACCTGAGAGCCTGCAGCAGTGCAGATGTAAAAACTGGCCCACTTGGAGGATTATCAATACATCGATTTAAAGGATTCCCTTCTGGGCTTCATTTTGTAAACTTCTTAGAGCTGTTTTTATTAATCACGTTTGATGGAGGGTAGAAATAATTTGAACATTTTATTTATACCTTTATTAATTAAAAGGTTACAGTGTTTAAAATGGAAGTTTTAACAGTCTGCAATATCCCAAGTGTGTTCTCTGTAAATGTAACAGAAGTGGGTTGATGTGAAAAGAAGGCAAGGTAGCTATGCTATACTGGTTGTGAAGGTCAGGGCCTCCTACCAGTATGCCACTGACCATGTGACTCCTAAAGCAGACTTATGGTGACAATAAAGAATCCACTCCTAAGATAAGGACATTAATCCATGAGGGTAGAACACTCCTGACCTAATCACCTCTTGAAATGGTTCCACCTCAATGCTGTTGCTTTGGAGATGAAGTGTCCATCCTATGAATTCAGACCACAGCACTGGACAAGTCATAATGTGCCTCAGTATTCCTTCTCTTAAAATGGGGTAATAAAACTGACCTACCTCAATGGACAGGTTTGAGGCATGAGTAATGCTTCTACTAAAGCATTTTGGCATTAGCAGAGGAATTTTCAAAACCTGCATGTTTTTATTATAGCAGTATCCACCATGGACTTGACATGTACCATGTACTGGATGATGTTAGACTACATCCTCCTCTTGAGAGATTGAATGAATGCAGTTGATAAATGTTGGATAATTAGCCAGACAAAATTTTGAGAATGTATACTCATTGCTATGAAAATATATGCAGGATACCTTTTCCCTTCCTTGGGTAAGATTTTTCCTTATGTGAAATAGTAATTATTTGTAACCTAAGAATTTTTTTTGGAATAATTTTCATTAATATCAATTTTGAAGCTAGTTGTTTTGATCTGAGGTTGTGTTTGTTCTAATAAAATTGATGTGAATCTGGAAAAAAAAACTAAAGTGGTACAAAAAATAGAACAGTCAAACTGCGAGGGAATGAGTGTGTTTTTCTGGACCTTTTTGTGCTGCTGTGATCTGTTTCTGAATTTACCACTGGCATAATCCCTTAAAGCATGAGTCTTTTTCTTCTAGGCTGGGCCATCTTCTTTGTGACCAAGACCGTCTTTTCCAAAGCCAATGGAAACAGAGGTGGTGCTCCTAATGTGGCTGTAGTGATGGTGGATGGTTGGCCTACAGACAAAGTGGAGGAGGCTTCAAGGCTTGCAAGAGAACCAGGAATCAACATTTTCTTCATCACTGTAGAAGCTGCTGTGTAAAATGAGAAGCACTATGTGATAGAGCCTAACTTTGCCAACAAGGTTTTTAATTGCCAGAGACTCACCCACAGTGAAGCTCCCCTGTACTCTGAAAAGCTGAAATTCCAGGAAGATTGTTTTCTTGGGCTTTCAAAAGTGTATGAATCTCACATCTAGGTAGCGGTGTCTCCAATGAAGGAACTTCAAATTACTCTCTCAAAGAAAAGTCTCACACCCACCCAAGGCCAGCAGCTTGGGAACAGAAGGCAGGAGCAGTGTTCCAAAGGTCTCATGTGGAGGCTCTTCCTTGTTCCTCCCACAGCATGAGGGACCTTGACCAGGCAGTCCAGGAAAGCTTCATATATACACATGAGCATGCACATGTATGTACACACACACACACACACACACATGTACTTTCACACAAACATGCTACAAATTAATCAATCTGATAAACAAGAGAAGGGAGGTGTTGCGACATTTCAGGCAGGTCATGTTTCCAATGCTACTTCTGGGTTCTTCTGAGATGTCTGGCTAGACCTGAGGCAGGACAGATTGGATAGTTGGCCTCCAGTTCCAGTCTACTAAACCACCTTTGGTGTTTTCCAGTGGCTGTCCACGTAAACCTTCCTTCAAATGCAAAGCTTCAACTGAAGGACAGAGAAAGAGAGAAGAAAGGATGGAGGGAGGGAGGAACAGAGCCAGCAAGCTTGGACAGCTTGTCTTTCATTTTATTATTTTTTTCGTACTGGGGTTTGATTCTAGGGGTGCTCTACCAGTGAGCTACATCCTCAGGTCTATTTATTTATTTATTTATTTATTTATTTATTTATTTATTTATTTATATTTGAGACAGAATCTTGCTAAGTTGCAGAAGCTGGCCTTGAACTTGGAATCCCTGCCTCTGTCTCCTGAGTTGCTGGGATCTCAGGCCTGTGCCATCACGCCTGGCAAAATCTTGTCCGTGATGCTCCTCCAACTTTATTATTATATGTTTTTGGAGCTAATAAGGCCAGACTTCCTGCAGCATAGCAGGCTGCTGACTTATTCTTGCTCCATGAAATCCTCTTCATTGGCTTCCTGGCCCTATGCAGCTGTTATTTCACTTGCTCTTTTCTTTTCTTCCATTATATACCCTGAACATGGACCTTTTCAGGACTTAGATCCTGTTCATCCATCTTCTCTCACAATCTTCTCTTCCTCCAGTCTTCCCAAGGCCACAGCTTCAGTTCTCATCTCCTGAGCTGTACAGTCTTCTCTGTCCAGATGAAAGACTCTCTCCCAGTACCTCCATACTATAGATTGAGCCCTAGGGTGCTCTACCACTGAGCTATATATCCCAGCCCTTTTTATTTTTAGACAGTCTCTTACTGTTGCTCCTGCCTCAGACTCCAAAGTCATTGTGATTGTAGGCATGTGCCATCACACCTGGTGACCTTTCCCTTTTTGGAAGCCCTGTCAGAACCTGAAGTCCTACATGCAGCAAGCCAAGTTCATCATCATCTTTCCCACCTAAAATGTCTCCTTCTCGGGACTTTGCATGAACAGCCCCATCCATCCCAGAATTCCACATCAGCTCCCAAACTGCATCCCTTTTCTCTTTGTTCTTTCTCTTGCCCAGTGACATCTCCCCACTTCAAGTCAGTATTTAACATCTTCCCTGCCTTTCTCCTGGGTCTCCTGTGTAGAGATTTAACAGTGAAGCCCTACTCATGCTTATAAAGAGTTCTTCCAACTTTGGGGCTCTTGCTCCAAACCCTTCACTGTTTCTCTTTGTTCTTGAGGCCTTCAAAAGCATGGTCCCAACCCTGCTTCTGGCCCTGCTGCTGTGACACCACAAAGGCCCTGTGCTCAGGCCAATGGCCACCTGTCCCTGGCCACCACTCTCTGCTGCTGGAATCTCACACAGGCTGTCTGATAGGGATACTGCCTCTCCATCCAGAAGATCAGCTTCCTACCAGCACTCAACCTCTTGTGCTGCCTCATCCATAGAAAGTTTTGTAACCTGCTTTATTTAGGTTTTTACAAATCAAAGAAAACATGTATTTTTCCTGGAATGTTTAAGCCATTACTAGTTTCAAAATAATTTTTTAATTATACAGATTCATCCGTAGTCATGAGGTCAGACATGTTCTGTGACCCGAAAAGGAAGGGACGGGAAGAAATGTTCCACCTAGGGCTGGGGATGTAGCTCAAGCAGTAGTGCGCTTGCCTGGCATGTGTGCGGCCCGGGTTCGATCCTCAGCACCACATACCAACAAAGATGTTGTGTCCGCCGAGAACTAGAAAATAAATATTAAAAATTCTCTCTCTCTCTCACTCTCTCACTCTAAAAAAAAAAATGTTCAAATGTTCCACCTTAGGAACACTAGCCCTGTCACTTCCAGGAACACACCAGCAAGTTTGCTCAATGTTTATTTGTAGCTGACTTGAATTTTTTCTGGAACAAGCTTAGGCACAAGTAAATAAATATTTGTTTGCCTATTGGCAAGGTTGTCTGGAAGGCAGAGCTTGGGTTTTGAAGGCAGACAGCTAGGCAATCTAGTTTGGGGAACTCAGGCATGTCCCCTTGTAGTGGCCCTCAGTTTGTTCTCTAACAATGGGGGGGGGCATTGTTCCCCTTGTAGGGTGAGGTGAGGATTGAATGAGAGAATCTCTCCAAGAGCACCTAGTACAACCCTGACCCATGTGACTACTCAGCAACTCTGGGGCCCCTTCCCAGTGGGTGCAGCCTGCTCTGGAAACATTCCTCAGTCACTTCTTGGGTGTGCTCTGTTTTTCCCAGGATAAAAAAAAAAGCTTTCTTTAATTTTCTCATGCATTGGTGCCCACCAATGCCAGTCATGGCTGGCTGCCAGTACAAATGAATTGAGCTGAAGAGGCATAAATCTGAAGCAGAAATCAGTGACTTACATCTCCCTGTGAGTTTGCCTAGCACAAGGGCTTCCCACTGAGGCATTGTTATCTGTGGAGACAGGAGTGATTTCAGAGATTACTGGAGAGGTCTTTGTCTCAGCAAGTGCCTACATAGGGGAACAGAAAGGGAAAGAGCCATCAACAAGGACTAGCACAGTAAACAGGAGTCTGTTTGCTTCTTCACCCACCTGGAGGCCCAAGGTAAGGGTGCCAGGTTGGGGGACTTGACTGCTGACCTGGTGAGTGTCCCTCCCCTCTGTCCTCCAGCCTATGTGCAGAACCAATGGTTCAATGTGCAGAGTTGGTTGGGCTTCTCCAAGACCATGCAGCCCCTGGTGAAGCGGGTCTGTGACACCGACCGCCTGGCCTGCAGCAAGACCTGCTTAAATTCAGCCGACATTGGCTTTGTCATTGACGGCTCCAGCAGTGTTGGGACAGGCAACTTCCGCACAGTCCTGCAGTTTGTGGCCAACATCAGCAAGGAGTTTGAGATTTCAGACACAGACACACATATCAGGCCGTGCAGTACCCTACGAGCAGCGGCTGGAGTTTGGGTTTGAAAAGTACAGCACCAAGCCTGACATCCTCAACGCCATCAAGAGGGTGGGGTACTGGAGTGGTGGCACCAGCACTGGCGCCTCCATCCACTATGCCCTGGAGAAGCTCTTCAAGAAGTCCAAGCCCAACAAGAGGAAGCTGATGATCCTCATCACCGAAGGCAGCAGGACCTACGATGACGTGCGGATACCAGCCATGGCCACCCATCAGAGGGTAGGGGGAATCTGGCTCAGCCAGCTGCTGAGGCTCCTCTCTAGGGCAGGGAGAGGCTGTCCTTGGAGGGCAAGGAAGGCTCTGCTTTTCTGTGCATTGGTTTTGTCTGTGACTCTCAAAAATGTTCAAAGCCATTAGAGGAGCAAATATTGCAGGTGTCTGAGTAGCAAAGAGGGAAGGATGAAGGGCAGCCAGAGACTCCCCCAGTGTCTTTGAAAACAGGGAGCCTTTCCTTGACCTCCTACATCCTGAGGCTTTTCCCACCAGGGCTTGAGACACTAAAAGGGAATTCTATTTTTCACTTTCTATGAAAGAAAAACAAATCCCTAGCTGTGATGAAGACACCAATTTGTCCTTAATACCTTTTAAAGACTAATAGTGTTCTTTAAGGAAGTTGTACTATGTTTGTAAATTAGATATTGAGGGTTTGGGGGGAAAACCCTAAGAAATTTTGATTCAGAATATTTAAAAGTGATATTTCCATATAAAAATTTCTAAGTTGTCGAGAGAAGGCTCAAAAACACACAAAAAATGAGGGCTGAGGATGTAGCTCAAGTGATAGTGTACTCGCATGGGGCACTGGGTTCGATCCTCAGCACTACATAAAAAAAATGAAATAAAGATATTGTGTCCACCTAAAATTAAGAAATAATTATTTAAAAGAACACAAAAAATGAACAAAGTACTTAAGTGTTTAGAAAATAAATCACATTTATGAATTAATAAATATATATTTTCTCAAAAGTGCCATAAAATAGCATGAAAATATAATAGCCTGAAGAAACCCAAAATGATAATAATAATAGTAATATTAAATGGGCTGGGGTTGTAACTCAGTGGTAGAGCACTTGCCTAACAAGTGTGAGGCATTGGGTTTGATCCTTAGCACCACATAAAAATAAATAAATAAAAGGTATTGTAGCCATCTACAACTAAGAAAAAGAAAAATAGTAGCAATAACAATGATAAAACTGAATAAAGTAGTCAGAGGAACTGGAGATCTCTAAGTGCTAGGGTACAAAACTCACACAATGCAGTGGAGAATTATTTTTCCCTTTTCTGTGCATACTTTTAATATGGGTTATTTTTTCAGGATTTTTTGTATTCTTGAGAGCTGCTTTAAATCCTTCCTAAGACAATTCTTAATGAACAGGTGGTGCTAACTTCCAGAAACCAAAGTATCTAGACAATGCATTCAGGCAAAGTCTTCTCAGGGACTTGCCTTTTGCAGAGTCTGTGGGGCACCTTCACAATGGTGAGATGGTGATGTTCTTTGTGCCAGTTGTCACAAATTCCCTTGGTATCACATCAGCAGAGTTTGTTCAAGGGTCATAAGCTACCCGCTCCAAATCCCAGAGTCAGTGGCTCATGGGCCAGCTCTTGGCTCATCAGCCCAGAGCTTTTTCTAGCACATCTGTCCAAGGTCATGTTCAGTCCCGCCCTCACTTATTTCTCTAGGAACCTTCTTTGGGCCTCACCCAGGAAGTGAGGGAATGAGAAGACTGTTGGAAATGGGAGTTCTCAGGGGATCATATTCTGAGAAGCTTTAAAGAACTGGGACCAATAGATACAAATTACATGGAGGCGGGTTCCTGCTCAGCCAAACACTGTGATTCATCTAAAAATGCAATGAGCATTGTGTTCCCAGGATAATACAAGCCCAGAGTTAACAACCATCTGTCAGAATTGACAGTAGAAGGTTCTGTGCAAGGGTGGTCTCAAGGATCTGAAAAGTTGCATACTGTTCTCTAGTCTTTATAGGGGGATATTCTTTCTTTCTTTCTTTGAGCAGAAACATGGGCTTGCTCAGTCTAAGCTCAGTTCCCATGGCCACTTAACCAGCATTTTAAAACCCAAGGCTAACTTCTCCTAATTGAGATGATATTCAGAGAAAAGAAGCTGGAGAGGTGAGAAAAGGGACTGGCAGTTAATATGCAGCATGATGGATAACTGAAAGCATATTAGACCAGAGCTATGTGAAGCACTGATAGCTCCTAATAAGCAGGACTGTACACCTAGAAGATGAGATGGGCCACTGGCAGAAAGGGGGCTGCAGGGCAGGTGCCTGGGCAGGAAGACCACCTCAGGTTCTGCCCTCTGTTTCCTGGCCATCCTGTGCATCCACCCTGGTTAACCTGAAGGTGGTATAGGAATAGGAGTTTGTAGAGTAAGGTCAAGTACCTGATATCCAACTGCCCCCAACCAAATCAAGAACTATCACAGCAGGCAGTCTCTCCATTTTCCCCACTGAAGATTGTTACCTCCTCTCTGAAGTGGATGCTCAAAAGTATTTCTTGAATGAATGGATGAATGAATGGCCATACCTGGTCTTAATTCTAGAACCTAGAGTTCCATGGGAGTTTTTTTCTTTTGCTTGACATATTTCTGATTTGGGATTGGTTGTGCTGACAGGGCAGCAAAACAGCAAAGATTCATCAACAACACTTTTTCTTAGGGGCATTTGTTTCATCTGATCTTTGTCCCCATAGGAGTGATCACCTGATCAATAAGGGTTGCATGGGCTGCACAGGACAAGCTGGAGGTCATTGCCACTCACCCTGCCAGAGACCACTCCTTCTTTGTGGATGAGTTTGACAACCTGTACAAATCCAACCCCAGGATCATCCAGAACATTTGTACAGAGTTCAATGCAAAGCACCAGAACTGAATTCAGAGCAGCAAAGCATAGCAAATGCTGCCTTACTGACTGGCTCTTTGGACCATCCCTGTGCTTTCTGGGGAACCCACAGGGTGGGCGAGTCTTGGGGAAGACTTGGGCAAACAAGATGCATTTCTATTCTTTCTATTGCTGTTCTCATATGTCAAAATTTGGCACTGGAAATATGATCATCGACTTATAGATTGAATCAAAATGATAAGTCATTTTTAGGGTGCTGAGAATTTACATTTTGACAGTTGTTTTCAAAATCCATGTTCAGAAGAGAGTGCAGCACTTATAATAGGCTTAAATGGAGCTTTTGTGAGAATTTTTTATTTTTATTTCTCATTAAACTCTGTAACCCTCAACAAGTTTCATTTTGTCATGACAGTGTAGGAGTTGCTTAATTAAATGTTTAAAAGGATCACATGCACTCTTTCTCACTGTGTCACGTGTCATGAGGTGGGAGTTCTGTGATGTGGGCCACTCTCCACTCTTTCAGCCCAAGGTAACAACATACCCACTGGTATGGAGAACGTGGTAGGGTCCCTGTTGTTTCTATTGTCTGAATCACTGAATGCCTGCATCACGCTGCTTTTGGAACACTGGCCCTTAAGGAACAGGTAGATCTTGCTTGAAAGTGGTGCTACCCAAATCCTGATTCTCAGGTTCCATCTTAATACCAGTGAAATCTGAGTCTCTAGGAAGAACTGGAATCCAAAACAAGTATTGGCATGTTTTAAGAGCTCCCCAGTGATGCTTAGAGGTTGCTAGGATTGAGAACCCCTGCACTACCTCAGAGGGATCAGTGTTACAGTCATTTCCTACAAGTTTCCATGCCTCTTGTCCTAAGGGATCCATCTAGTTTAGCATTTGTCCTGGATTTTTCAATGATAGCTAGGTTTCTTATTTATTTAATTAATTATTTATTTGTACCAGGGATTAAACCCAGTGGCACTCAACCATTGAGCAATATCCCCAGCCCTATTTTGTATTTTATTTACAGACAGAGTCACTGAATTGCTTAGTGCCTCAATTTTGCTGAGGCTGGCTTTGAACTCAAGATCCTCCTGCCTCAGCCTCTGGAGCTGCTGGTTATTATAGGCATGTGCCACCACAGAAGGCTGAGAGCTAGATGTTATTATTGATGTTTTTGCATTACAATAAGCTGGGAGAAATCTGGTTCAACTTTCCTTTTTACTTCCATGTTCTGCTAAGAACATATCTGTCAAGATGTGAGATACATGTATAATGGGGAGACATTCAAAAGAATCCTAAAAAGGGCTCACTCAGTGTCTGGGTATATGTGATGTCTAAAACTCCACTAGACTTGATTTTTCTCAGGAATTAGGGCCTTTGGAAAAAAAAAAAACAACAATCTTTTTTGTTGATTGTTTTTTGCTAAGGTTCAATGTTTGCTTGGGGTATTGGAGACTGAACCCAGGGATCTTTTACCAATAAGTCACATCCCTAGCCCTTTTTATTTTTAAATCACTTAGTTTTCAAAGTTTAAATCACTTAGCTTAAATCACTTAGTTGCCAAAGCTGTCCTGGAACTTGGTGATCCTCCTTCCTTTTGGCCTGTGATCAGAATCAGAAGGCTAATTATACATTTAATAACTTTGTATACATCAGAGCAATCATCATGAGGCATTTATACACAATGGAATATTACTCATCACTAAAAAATAACAAAATCATGGCATTTGCAGGAAAATGGATGGCATTAGAGCAGATTATGCTAAGCAAAGTTAGACAATCCCTGAAAAACAAATGCTGAATGTCTTCTCTGATTTAAGGGAGGTGACTCAAAACAGTGTAGGGAGGAAGAGCATGAGAAGAAGATTACCATGAAACAAGGAAAAGAGGTGGGAGGGAATGGGAGGGAGAAGGGGAATTTCACGGAAGATGGAAGGATACCCTCATGGTTACACAAAATACATATACGAAGGTGTGAGGGGGAAGGGAAGAAAAAAGAGAGAAATAAGTGTCACAGTAGAATGGGTAGAGAGAGGTGATGGGAGGGGAGGAGCGGGGAGGGGGTGGATAGGAAGGGCAGTAGAATACAACTGACACTAGGATTGCTGTATGTATACACATGGATGTATAACCAATGTGCTCCTGCAGTTTGTACACTTGGAAAAATGAGAATTCATACCCTATTTGAATCAAATGTATGATATGTCGAGATCATTGTATTGTCTTGAGCAACTAATAAAAAATGTTATTTTTTAAAACCCTGAGTTTCTTTTGTTAAATATTTTTTTAGTTGTAGTTAGACACATTATCTTTATTTTATTTATTTATCTTTATGTGGTGCTGAGGACCAAACCCAGTGCTTGCACATGCTAGGCAAGCACTCTACCAGTGGGCCACAACCCCAGCCCACAAAGTTTCTTCGTAAAGACTGTCTTCCTCGTCACCACCAAAGAAAGCCAAACTGTTAATAACAATATTGGAAGAAGGGAAAGTGTAAAGACTAAGAAAATGATAGCTCTTAACCTGAAAAGGAACAGATTATCAAATTTGGTAATAACTTGTAGCTATGAATGTGAACAAGTCCACCAAATGTTTGAGATTAAAAAAAAAAACAATCATTGAACTGATTCGCCAAATACTCCAACCTGATCAAAAATAATTCATAAAGTAAAATAAAACATTCACTAAAGTTGAAAAGAATATTAACATGTAGAATAGTAGTATATACAAGAAACATAAGACTCAATAGAAATACATTCAGGGCAAGTAAAGATTTGTACAAAAATCTTACAATGTTAAAATCTGAGGATTTGAAATGGTCTCAGAAAGCATGCCATGCAAATGGCAAATCTTCTATACTGTATGATGTTTATGGCTCCAAAGGGGTTCTAAACACATTTTAAACCAATAAAATTCTTTTGATATGTACATTCATCCTTAAAGTAGCATTCTTCAGGGGGCCTACTTTTCTATATTTAAAGCATTCATTCTCTATGTATAAAGTGTAAACCTATAAATCTCAGGTGGCATATAAAGTCCAGCCTGTTGAGAGCCACAGCCCAGTCAGAATGACTCCTGGCATTTGCCAGAGGGAATGGTTGAAAGGTGATGCCAGCGAACCATTGAGATGATGATTTGAGTTAAGCTGTATATAATTGCTGTGAGGCTGGATTGATTGAATTGCATATTTGACCTTTACTGTCGGGCAATGGGGCAGCTCTTGCTGCCTCGGGCGCCTGCTACTTTGGAGTTCCTGTGAGTTCTTGGGGGGGGGGATTGGACAGAGCCCGGTAGAGGGAGTGTGTTCCTGTGTGGTGTGTGCAGTGCCGGTGAGAGTTGGGAAATTAAGAGTGGCTGTTTGAATCTACAAGGCTTTGTGACGGCTCAGTTATTTGTGCCCAGCCAGACTTTGGCACCAGCCTCTTCCAAGCAGATAAGGATATCCACAATCTGTCCCAGACTACTCTTCCTAGCTTCACCTTTCATAATCCCTGCTCACACACTCTGGGCTTCAACTGAAGCAATGAATCTTCAGATAGAACTGAACTTTTCCAGGTCCATGCCTTGCTGTTTGCCTTTCCCTTTTCCTGCTAACCTCCCCAAACACTTTTTCTTTTCATATTCTACCAATATTCAAATTTGAACCCACTTAGCTCATAGAAATCTCTCTGAAACTCAAGCACATTTATTATCATTTATACAAAATGACATATAAGAGGAAAGGAGGGGTAAGACAAGATAATACAAATGGAAGAAAGGATTTACAGTAGAAGGGGTAGAGAGAGAAAAGGGGAGGGGAGGGGAGGGGAGGGGGGATACTAGAGAATAGGACAGACAGCAGAATACATCAGACACTAGAAAGGCAATATGTCAATCAATGGAAGGGTAACTGATGTGATTCAGCAATCTGTATACGGGGTAAAATTGGGAGTTCATAACCCACTTGAATCAAACTGTGAAATATGATGTATTAAGAACTATGTAATGTTTTGAATGACCAACAATTAAAAAAAAAACAAATCTCTACATGTAAATATTATTTTATGGAACTTTTTGTGTTTAGTCAAAACGGAAGAAAATAAGCACTTCAAAGTATTTACCATGTATTAGGCACTCTGTTAAACACTTTATATAATTAATCTCATTAAGCCAGGATTATTATGTAATTATTTTCTTGCTTTCATTTAATTTTTCAAGTATTTATGGTTCATCTCATCTCCAACCAGATTATAAATTCCCTATGGGCATAAATCTTCATTTATACTGTAAGAGTAAAAGAAATTGAAATTGAAGATAAAGTGTAAAAGACCAGATATTGTAAACTTTATAAGCTGCAAAGCCTGAGTTAAAATGTAATGGACCAGGTATTGTTAAGTTCCTATGCTACACTACAAAACCTGGAATTCCTGTAGCTAAGACAATTCCCGGGACTGCCCAGTAGATATTTCCCCTGACCACTTAGTAGATAAATAACCTGGACCCTGTGCAGTTTGGCAAGTAGGCATACAGGGCCCAAACCAACAAATTTGAATGTACCCCCCTTCTTAGGACTGACCTATCACTCCTGCCCTACCTGTTCCCACCAATGAATGTACTAATCATGTTTGAGAATTGTTATTTGATTTTCCCACGCCTCATGATGATGGCTCTGATGTATGCAAAGTTATTAAATGTATAATTAGCCTTCTGATTCTGATCACAGGCTTTTTTCTTTCTTTTTGTAATACATTACCTATCACATTTTAAAGCAAATTTTGTAAAAGAATGTCTTAACATTCAGGAAGATCCTGAGTTCAAAGCTAGCCTCAGCAACAGTGAGGCACTAAGCAACTCAGTGAGACCCTGTCTCTAAATAAAAATTCAAAATAAGGCTAGGGATGTGGCTCAGTGGCCCAGTGGCCCTGCGTTCAATCCCTGGTATTCACCATACCTGCCCCCCCACCCCAAAAAAGAATGTCTTAAAATTCTCCTTCTGAAATAATCTATGTTGCTGTATACAAGGCTTAGAATATGACTTATGATGGCAGAATTTTCCAGGCCAACATACTAAAATTCTCAGATCAAGACAGTTGGACTGGGCTGGGGTTTTATCTATGTGGTAGAGTGCTTGCCTAGCATGTATGAGGCACTGATTTTGAAAATCAGCCCCACATTAAAAAAAAGACATTAGGACTCAGAAAAAGTTGGAGAAGATAAAAATAAAAAAACAAAAAACAAATTAGTGTGTGTGTGTGTGTGTGTGTGTGTGTGTGTAAGAGAGAGAGAGAGAGAGAGAGAGAAAGAGAGAGAGAGAGAGAGAGATAGAGAGAGAGAGAGAGAGAGAAACTTACAGACTGACCAGAGAGAGAGAGAGAGAGAAATGGTTATGAAATATTCATTCTTGACAGTAACAAGAGGAATAAAATCAGCATTCTTTAAAACAATCTCATTACCAATAAATAGTTCTCAAAGAAAAGTAAGAAGAAAAAAAATGGAAATAACAGGTCAACGAAAAGCAAAGAGGCTGTGATCATGTACCTGAATGCCATGAGCAAGGCCATGAGTATTTCACCAAACCTGAAGTTATTTTGAATTGTGAAGATTAATTTTTCTCTCAAAAGAACATATCTAGTATAATCAAAAGTTTAAGAAATTAAGGAAAGCTGATTGTAAGAATCTCGGAATTGGGCTGGGGATGTGGCTTAAGCAATAACATGCTCGCCTGGCATGCACGGGACACTGGGTTTGATATTCAGTATCACATAAAAATAAAATAAAGAGGTTGTGTCCACCGAAAAACTGAAAAAGAAATATTAAAAAATTCACTCTCTCTTTCTCTCTCTCTCTTTAATAAAAAAAAGAATCCCGGAATCATGTGCAACTGAGCTGCTCTCTCAGCCCCAAGAAACCTTTTGAGAGGCAGTGCACGTATAGCCAGTTCAACCTAGTTTAAATCCTTGCCATGTACTGAATGGATAAGAAGCCTTGAGCTCACCTGTTATTTGCTATTTGTATTTATTTTCATAAAGTGGCCTATAATCTTTTTCCCAGTGCTGTCAAACTTAAAAGTTATTAAAACTACTACATTGATACTGTTTTTAATATTTTAGAACATACAATTACTTGATTTTTTAATTATTGTCCATCCTGTCACTGTTTTATGGATTCTGATTGAAACTTTTTATGATTTTTCATGTAATCATCCTTTATCTCTTATCTTTTCATAAAGTACTTCTGATAGGTTTGAAGAGAAGATTTCAGGGAATGAACCCACAACCTTAACATGCTAGGCAAGTACTCTACTACTGAGCCACATACCCAGGCCTCTCTCTTTCTTATCAATTTCACTAAACTAGATAAATGTCTGCCAACTCAAATATAATTCCAGATATCTTTGCCTATCTATTAGATGTAAACTGTATTTGTTTTTGCAAGAAACATTTGAATAAAGATTTAATTTCCTAAAATAAAACCAATACTATAAATTTTATTATTTTAAATATGTGAGTTTACTTTTTTAAAATACAAATAACACATTCTACTGTAATTTTTTTCCAAAGCCACTTTTGCCATTTTCTCAGACCAAATACCTAACATAAATCATACTGAAAATATATTAACAAGAGGCAATGATAACATCTATCTTCTGCACTTTCACAAAGCACTTTCATATAACTATATTATGATTATGAATCTTCACAATAGTGATACAAATTAGAAATCAAATTCCAAAAAAGTCAACTCAACATCTAGTCACTTTAAAGATTATTTTGCCATTTAATAATGGTAAATTCTTTAACCTTGTTACACATTTCATTTCCTTATTAGTAAAAATGAAATAATGCTCCCAAACTCACAATGTTAATGCAAAGATTAAACTAATTACTATAATGTATACAAAAGGATCTCGTACAGTTTGTTTGTTATTCAAAACATCTGTTTATATTCTACCTATGAGTTTGGGTCATAATCATGAAAACACAATCTGGAATGACATAATCCTAAATGCTGAGATCCCGAAAGACCCAAACTCCAAAAATATAATTCTGGAAAAAAAACAGTTTAAAATTTTCTTAAAAGGGCAATTACATTTTCATAATGGGATTCAAGAAACACAAAATATATCAGAGTACTTCATTTTACAAATTATAATAGCCAATAATATATATTTGAGTGTGCTTACAAAAAATTTTCCATATGTATTTAATACAATTCAATCAAAGGAGATACAATTAAACTGGAAGACATGAGGTTTTGGGTTACTGCACAGGTATATATTATCACAAGAATAGTTCATCAGGATTTTCCATATTCCTTTGGCCCAATCCAAAACCAAATTTTTATCAGTGCATATTAATTATACAAAATAAAAAAGTTTCATTGTGGTATATTCACACATGTATATTCATATATTCTCACAAACTGTCCCTTCAATCCTTCCCTCCCATGATGACCTTTTTCTTAATAGTCTCCCTTCTACTTAATCTTTTTTTCCCTCTAGATCACGCATGACAGTACATGTGATATTTGTCTGAGTCTAGCTTATTTCTTATACCATGTTTTTCTCCAGTTCTATTCATTTGCCTACAGATCACGATTTCATTTTTCTCTATAGTTGAATAATACTCCATGGTATATGTAGTCTCCATTTTATTTATTCATTCACCCATTAACAGGCACCTTGGCTAATAGCACATAACAGTTAATGTGATATGTGCTGTAATAAACATAGGCATGCAGGTATCCTTCAGGTATACACCCAGGAGTAGTACAGTTAGATCATATGATATTTCTATTTTTAGGTTTTGAGGAACCTCCCCACTGATTACCACAGTGGCTGTACTAGTTTACACTCCCATTAACAGTGTATAAGGGTTCCTGACTTCTAACAGGTCCGAATCAGCATTTATTTTTTTTTGTGTGTGTGTTTGTCCTGGGGATTGAACACAGGGGCACTTTACCATTGAGCTACATCCCCTATCCTTTTTATTTATTTTGAGACAAGGACTCAGTAAGTTGCTGAGGCTGGCCTCAAATTTGTGATCCTTCTGCCTCAGCCTCTCAAGTCACTGAGATTACAGGCAAATGCCACAGTGTCCATCTATTTTTTAAATATTCTTGATGCTAGCCATTCTGACTGGGGTAAGATGGAATCTTTTTTTTAGTTGTAGATAGACACAATATATTTATTTATTTGTTTATTTTTATGTATTTTTTAAAAGTCCTTTGGGATAACTCACAGAACTTGATAGATTTATGACAAAACTGTTACAAAAATATGAAATCCAAAGAATCCTAGGAAGTAGGAAGTAAAAAATAAAAGGAAAATTAACAGTGATGAAAGCAAATACATATTAGATTTTAAAACATGCCAGAACAGCCCCTTCCCAAAAACTTACCAAAAACAAACATTAATTAAAAAAAAAACCACAACATGAAGAGAGAATATTAAAAAAAGACAAATGTCAAGTGATAAATACCTATTTTTGGAAGGTAGAAAACAGATTCAGAAAAAGTCATTAAACTGGGCTTAGAGGCTCAGTTTATCAGAAAGGCTAAAATAGAGTTGCAAGTTTAAGCGTTGTGAGACATGTCTCAAAATATTTATGTGGTATTGAGAACCGAACCCAGTGCCTCACACACTCTAGGCAAGTATGCTACCAATTGAGCCCCATCCCCAGCCCCAGAAAAAAATTTAAATAGTCACTAACTCAGCAGCTCAGAAATCCAAGGGACTTCCTAAAAGAAGCTAGTATATTTTCTCCAAAGTGCCTTAAAAGCTTAGAAGTTAGAAATATAAAATGCATAGATGAATCATGTATTTACAAGACTTAAAACTTTTATATGAAAGTACGCAAAGTAGTCTGATCTCCAAGGAACCTACCTATCTACTTATTGCAATTAAAGGACTATGAATTCTTCCTCTACAAGACATCAGACTTTGGTCTCTGAAGAAACTGAAAGGAACAGGCTCCAACTTAACAGAGTCAGGTATAGTATAGGACAAGAATGAGGCACCTCACCAAGAAATAAATAAATAAAAGGTTTTTGAGGGTGAGGCCTATCACCTACTATCCACATAGGTTCCAATAATACCTATTATCTAAACTCCTTCTCCCAAGGAAAGGAATTAGAAAATAATTTTTCTGGAAAAGTGAATAAATCCAAAGAGGGTACACTTAAATAATATCAAGGGCTCTCCCCACAGAAAAGGTGATTCACCTCAATCACACTGTCCAAGAGTGAAGGCTTCAACATCCTTTAGGGAAGAGTCCATGGCAATACACCAAAACTACAACTAGAGAGCTTTGGGTAACATTCTTAGTGTCATGCTTTTAAAAAACTGTTCACTTACTGAACCCCTTAGACACTTGAGAAAAAGTTCCATCCCATAAAAGAGACAAAAACAAAGATGACAAAACCCACAACAGAAAATACAGACACAGAACAAAACTTCAAAAGATCTCTGATATCCTTAAAGGAAAAATAGCTAACATGACTGAGTGCTTTCTATGTACCAGGGACTTTTCTAAGTGATGTACTGGTATTATTGCTCTTAATTTTCATACAGCTCTTAAAAAAGTCTATTGTTATCTTCATTGCTGAAATTAGAGATAATATCACATACACAAAGCAAAAGGATGTTAAGAAATGTTTAAAGATCAAAACACTGAAATTGAAATGATGACAAGCAAAACAGGAGGAAAAAACAAATCAAGATAAAATGAAGGATTCTCCTGAAAAATAGAACAAAAGCCAAAGAAAATGGAAAACAGATGACAAATATTAAAATAAATAAATTTTAAGGCTCATATCCAATTATAATCATTCCAGAAGGGGAGACCAGGGAAAATCAAAGAGGAGAATATTAAAGTAATAATGTTTAAAAGAATTCATAGAACTGAAGGACAGCCAGGATGGCAATTATCAAGAATACAAGTAATAACAAATATTGGCAGGGATGTGGGGAGAAAGGTATACTAATATATTGCTGGTGGGACTGCAATATTATTAATTCCAGAAAACTTGGAATAGAACCACCATTTGACCCAGTAATCCCACTCCTTGGCATATACCCAAAGAACTTAAAACCATCATGCTATAGTGATGGTTATAGCAGCTCAATTCACAATAGCTATGCTCTGGAACTTACCTAAGTGCCTTTAACAGTTGAATGGATAAAGAAATTGTGGTATAAATATGCAATTATTCAACCATAAAGAAGTATAAAATTATGGCATTTGTCAGTGAGTGAATGGAACTGAAGACTATCATGTTAAGTGAAATGAGCCAATCCCTAAAAACCAAAGACTGAATGTTCTCTGCTCTGGGGTGCTAACACACAATAGGGGTGGGGGAAACAACAGAACTCACTGGATTAGGCAAAGTGGAATGAAAGGAAGGGAGGGGGAAGAGAATAAAATGAATTGGACATACTCTATACAACCATAAGAATGGAAAGTTATATTTCATATATGTATACTAAGTTAAAATACATTTTATTTTCATAGATAACTAAAAAGAAAATATTTTTTAAAAAAAGAACTGAAAGAAACCAATATACCACTATATAACACAATAAGTGAAAAATTTTAAATATATATTATCGTGAAACGTAAGATCAGAGATAAAAAGCTTCTAAAAGAGGAAAAATAAGACAAATATAAAGTCAAGAATCAGAATAATACTGAAACTGCCAAAAAAATCAAGCAATGTATTCAGATTATATCCAACCTAAAATTCCATTAACTAATCATTTTCATATAGATTTCCAAATCTTATGTCCCCAAATATCTTTTCTCAAGAGACTAACAATATTACTAAAATGAAGGGATGGGGCTGGTTCAGAGGCAGAGCACTTGCCTTACACACGGGAGTCAGCACCACAGAAAAAATAAATAAACAAAATAAAGATATTTTGTCCATGTATAACAAAAATAATTAATTTTTTTTAAATTAAGGGATAATCCCAAAAAGAAAACATGGGATGCAGGAAACAGGAGTTCTAAGAACGGAGAAGGGCAAAAGGAAGTTCTAAGACAATGGCTGGGCAGATACATATCTATGAGTTTATATCTATGAGGGTTCTCTATTTGAGGTCCCAGGAGGAGATGAGCCCGAAGCCCAGAGCTTGGGAGGCGCTGAGCCAGGACTGGAATCTGAGTGTGCTGGGTCCTGAGGGCTGCAGCCCTGGCCTCCGGAAGGCAGCCCAGGCTCTGGGCCTAAGTAGGACGGTGTCAGGCTGGGGCAGGGCAGGGCCGAGCGGGGAAGCATGGGGCCAGCCTGCCAGGAGGGAGAGCGGGGTGTGCGCGTGTCTTTTGGGGGCGTGCGTGTGCCTGCGCACCTCTCTCTCTCTCTCTCTCTCTCTCTCTCTCTCTCTCTCTCTCTCTCTCTCGCTGCTGTTCTGCTTCCTCAGCAAGCCTCTCCCTCCCCCTCCACTGGGGTTTTCTTTCTTCTTGTCCTTATTTCTTATTGTCGTCTTCATTTTTTAATGAGACTTAATTAGCGTCGAGTTCGTCCTCTGGCTCCCTCCCTGCCCCTTCCCTCCCCCTCCCCGCCCCTGTCTTCCCCCTCCCCGCCCCTCCCCGCCCCTGCCCTCCCTCTCCCTCCATCCCTCCCTCCTGCCCTCCCCCCTGCCCTCCCTTCTCTCCGTCCCTCCTCTCCCTCCTCCCCAAGGTCCAGGCCAAGCGATCTGACCAATGCACGTGAGAACAAAGCATCAGGCTAACGGGGGCCTGCGCAGGAAGCCGGAGCTGAGCTGAGATGATGGGTCTGCAATAGCGAAGCAGGATGATGCTTCCTCAGCCTGGGGCCGAGCCGGTGCAGGCTCAGGCGGGTGGGAAGACAGGCGGGCACCGGACGTGGCTTGTCCAGGGTGGTGAGGGCCAGGCTTCAGTGAGGGCCAGGCTTCCGTACCCAAGTCAGTCCTCTTCTGTTCTTCTCTGGAGCCTCTCACCTTGCCTTTCAGTCCTCAGTGAGGACAATCGGAGGGTCAGCCAGGATCACACACACCACGACAGGAACCCACAGGTTAAGGGCAAAGCTGAGGCCAGAATCCCAGAAGTCAGGCTCCCTGGCTTCCCTTCTCCCGGCTTGGCCATGCTGTGTCCAGGCCGAGTTGGTGGGAGGAATGGCATGGTAGACATACAGAACAGGGCCTGGGATCCCTAGAGGGTCAGGCAGAGCCCTCCAGGGTGACCAGAGAAGGGGCATCTGGGACTGTTCTGGCATGTGGAGCAAGACAGAACATGGACACGATGCCTATCAGAGGAATGGGTCAGAGTCCCTTGGATATCCTCTGCCTTGGCTTCCTGCAGCTTATCCAGAGCTCAACACCAGACTTAGGGGGAAGGGGAACAGGCAGGAGGAGGACCTAGGATGGGCAGGAATCCCCCTCCACAGACAGTCCTCCCAGCCTGCCTCCCTGACCCCACCGACAAGCCCTCACCCTGATGCCAATCATGGCCTGGGGCCTGGCTGAGAGAATATCCGTGAACCTTTACTCCTTGTCCTTCTGAGACCCAGGTGTGAGCATGTGTCAACTTAGCTTCTCTCGTCCACCCAATCCATTGCCTTCTCCTCAAGAGCCATGCTCAGAGGCTCTTAGTTTTGTAGGGGTGTCAGAGAAACTGAGAGAAACCACGTCTGTGTGGTGACACTTGGAGTCCAAGAAGTCATGGGAGCTGAGGAGATGTCAGGGCTTGGCATCAGGGAAGGCCTCCCAGAGGAGGTGATATTTGAACTAGGCGTGAAGGATCAGTTGGGTGTAGATGACAGAGGATAGAAATGGGTTCCCTTCAGCCCTGAGAAAGCTGGAATGCGTTTTGCTGTTCTAGTGATTCTTTACAACTTTGGGATCCTGGGGCCAGAAGGAGGCACTTGCCAGACCAGGCACATGGGCGAGGCTGCTCTTGAACACAGACCCCGGTTCTCTACCACCTTGGGCATTGACGGGACCTAAGACAGGGCCATCAGCCCTTTTTCACCTGACTTCCCTATCCCTTTATCCATCATGGGCCCTAGCCACCTGATGTGACCTAAAGTTCCACACTGCACAGACCTCCCAAGTCTTCCTTGGTTTTTGTTTGTACTAGAGATTGAACCCAGGGGCACTTAAACCCTGAGCCACACCCCAGGGCCCTTTTTGTATTTTATTGAGAGACAGAGTTTCACTGAGTTGCTTAGGGCCTTGCTAAATGCTGAGGTTAGTTTTGAACTCATAATCCTCCTGCCTCAGCCTCTGGAGCTGATAGTACCATAGGCATGCGTCACCGTGCCTGGCCCCATGTCTTCCTTTGTGAACCTTATCTCTGCCCACTGCTCCAATCTGTTCCCAACCCTGGACCTCACTAACTACAGGAATTCCAGAGATGGAGGGCCCATTCCGTCTTCACATTTGCTTCAAATGCAGCTTGAAGATCACCTTCCTTTGGTGACTTTTCACCTCCTGAGCTGTTCCAGGACTTACTATAACCTTCTTGGAATTTTCTTTTTGTAGGGACTCCAAGTGGGATCCAGTCCCATTTTTCTGAGCATGCCTCCCTAGGCTCATCCAGAGCCACTGTGGAGAGCATCCAGGTTGTAAACTGCACAAAGTTCCTGGCCAAGGACGAGTGGGGGCCAGAATCCCACCTGCCTTCTGCTTACCAACACTGTGGGGCCCTGGCTCTTCTTCCCACTCCCATCCCCACCACAAGGTCCTGGAAGAGGAAGGGGACTGGAGATGATGAACTCTGTGACCCTGTCCCAGCTGAGAGCCTGGGTTTGTGAGCTGTGACACAGATCTGGTGAGCGGAGCCAGCTCGGGACAGAGGCTGTTCTGGGTATGCGAAGGGACTGTGTGTGAGGATTAGTGAGAGGAAATGAAAATTGGGGATGGCCCTCAGGGGAATTGACTACAGATGATGTCAGAGAAGAGGTGGCCTCCTGGAGAACAAGGGACCCGGATGGCTGCAGAATGGCGTGGTGGGAGGGGGGCAGTAGGTGTGGGAAGGAGGGGCTCTCTCTACTGTCCCCAGCAGTGAGGCAAGCAGCTACCTTTAGGCCCCACTCAGACCACCTGGCTCTTTGCCCCTAACCGCCTCCTAGCTCTCCTGGCACCTGGGGACCTGGGGAGGTGTATTCCTGTGGAGGCCCTCAGGTAGGGAAGGCTGGGAGGAGGGCAACCTCAGGATGGCTCTCACCTTCTGGCAGCACACTTCGCAGCTTGCACAGGGCTGGCTTCTCCCCGCAGGGTCATCCTTTAAAGTGATATTGAGAGTTCCCAAGAGATGGGAACATTCCTGGGTTCCATTCTCTCCAGACTAGTAGATTGGAAATTAGGTGGATTGCTACTCCCACCATCTTGGGAGCCAA
Organism: Urocitellus parryii; assembly: GCF_045843805.1. NCBI lineage: Eukaryota > Metazoa > Chordata > Mammalia > Rodentia > Sciuridae > Urocitellus > Urocitellus parryii. The sequence goes on from NW_027553327.1 coordinate 3,206,773, forward strand.
CAGAGAAATGTCACCCCAGCCTCTCCTCACCTAGCTCTGATGTTACTTCCCCATCCATTTGGCTTCCAGATCTTTAGTCCAGGAGACTGCAGAGTGCACTTGGCTGGCTGCCTCTGTGGGGAGTCCCACATTCTGGAAGTCCTTCTTGATGTCTGACATGAAGCCTTCTTGCTGAAACCAGCTCATTTTTTTTCTCCTCATTCTGTCTACAGAAGTGTCAGAGGGAGTCTTCTCATTTAAGATCACGCTGTGAATGGAACTGAGAAGACTGGGAAGCATAAGCTGGACTAGGAAGCCCAAAGAAACTCAAGAGTCGGACTGGGGTAGAGAACTTGCCTAGCATGTGTGACGCAGTGAGTTCAATCTTCAGGACCACATAACAATAAATAAAATAAAGGGATCATGTCCATCTACAACTAAAAATAAAAGTTTAAAAAAAATGAAGAGCAGAGTCTGCTAGTGTGGGAGCCTCTCCTTAGCTTAGTGACTTTGAACAATGCTACGCCTATGGTCCTCGGCATTCGCTCCTGGTTCAGCATGCTGTCCCTCAACAGTCTCTCCTGCTACCATTCATCCTGCCTGTTAGTCAATTATTCAGCCCAGGGCTGTGTGCTCCTCCCAATGCTTGGCACTACTGGGGGTAGGGGGCACTGTCAAGGAGGGGACCATGCAGCCAAGCTGTACCCTTCAGGGACTCCCAGCCTCGCGGTCCTTGCTGGCCTCACCTCTCCCTCCACCCAGGCTGGGGTGGGGGTGAGAGGTCTTCCAGTCCAGCTGAATTGGGTCATTAAAATCACTCCTCTACCCCTGACAGATGACCTCCCAGGTCCGTTCCTGTCCTATGTTTCCGTGATCCCAGCTGGGGGTAACCATGTAACCCTTGTGATGCTTGGCTGGTGGTGTGGGCTGTAGAGTGGGAAGGGGTGGGGTGGACGAGGCCTGAGGAAGGCCCCTCTCAGCACACACCAGCACACACTGTCCCCTTTGTCCCGTCCCTCCACTTCTGCACCAGGCCCTGCCAGGGTGCTGGCCTGGGAACTCAAGTGCCAGAGGAAGGAAGGACAGGACTCTCAGTGGTTGTGGGTCCAGGCCAGCTCTGGCCATGTGTGGGCTGGACCAGGCCTTTGGATCAGGCTCAGGCAGAGGGTGTCCCCAAGGCTTTGAAGAACAGAGATAGGAGGAGGTGGGGGCTTTGGAAGTGAAAGAGAGAGCAAGACCCCTGGCCAGTAAATGAGCCATCCAGGGGCCTGGCATCTTGGACCATGTGTCGCCACCCATGCAGTGCGGGTGCCAGGTGGCTTCCTCCTGGTGGAACATTCCACCAGTTCTCCAAGGGCATGATATTAGGCAAGGTTTGGATTCTTTTCAGGATGGTTATGGAGCTATCCATGTGCCGATAACGATGGTCAGAGGTGAGGTGGGCCCCAGAGATGGCCATAAACAGGCACCTCGGCCACTTAGAACCTTCTGAGTGTCTCCTTTGGCTCCCATCATGCCTACATCAAGAACAAATGATTAGCCATCACTGAAAATTCAGGAGTTTTCTACATAAAATTCCAGATTTATAACTTCGAACAAAATCTCTGACAATCTAGTAATCCTGGGCTCACACTCACAAGGCCATAGGCAGCTGGAGTGGAGTGGTGCTGTCCCATGAGCCAGGGCACATACTCTCGGCTTCTCCATGGCTTTCACCTGCCTGAGTTTGCTCTTCCTGGGGTGAAGGGGGAGATCAACACCCACAGAGAAAGGAGCGCCCTCACTGGATATTACCCCAGGGTGAGGGACAACATTCCCCCTTCACCTTCCTCCCCAGAGCTTGGCCAGAGGCTCCAAGGCCCCTCTGCCACCACCGTCCCCCTCTTCTCTTGAGGCCTGTTAGAGTCTGTAAACAAGTCTGGATGGCGCCTGGCAAAATGCCAGAGGGAGTGGTTTGAGAAGTAACGCCAGTGAGCCATTAAGTGTGGAGATTCCTTATTGGTTGACTGCTGTATCTAGTTTATGTTAATTAAGATAAGCTGTGTGGAATGTATAAATACCCCTCCTGTCCTACAATAAACTGCTTCCACTCCTGCTGTATCAATCTACACAAGTTGTTCATCACCCCCTGCCCCCCCCCTTAGTTTGCTGCAGCGGGACTGCAGCAGAGGCCTGGCAGCCTCTGTGGCCAGGCTTGGTCTGGCTGCCCTCCTGCCCCAGCCCAGGCCCAGGCCCCCTTTGGGTGGGAGCAGAGGTGCTGTGGGGCCTCCACAGCCTGGCCTCAGCACCCACAGCTTGGAACATGAATGTCATGAAGTGCAGGGGCCACCGCCGCCAGGCCTGGTGTGCGTGACCACTGAGCTGAGGCTTCCTTCTGCAAACAGTCCTGACTGGCCACGCTGGGCGGCCCTGTGTCTGTGAGCCCAAGGGGGCACTGCAGCCACCCATCCTGGCCACCCAGGCCTCTCTTGCTGCCTCTGACTTCCTGGGACCCTTCTTTCCTGTGACCACCCCAGTCCTGTTTCTCTCTCTTCTCTCTGCTGCTCCTCCTCTCTCTCTCAGCCAGGCTTGCTTTCTGCCTCTTTCTGTCTTGGTTTGGCCGTCCTCTCTGGCATGGGCCCTGGTTCTTCTCAGGGCCCTGCCTGCTTGCTGGGTCTGTCTGCTGCAGCGCCATTTGCTGACCCACAGGGGTGCCTGCCTGGTGTCTGTCTCTTGCTCTCCATCTCTGAGCTGCATAGTGTCTCCCCAGCTCTGCTGTCACTCTGGTCTCCTGCACTGTGTGCCTCTGGGTCACCCATCTCTCCCTTACTCCAGCTCTCTGGCCTCCCTCAGTCTGTGCTCCTGAGGCCCCCACAAGGAGGGCTACTGGGAGGTTGGCTGTGCTGGATCAACATGGCCCCAGCAGCAGGGTAGCAGGAATTCTGCTGATGGAGCTTTCTTCTGGGGCTGAGGAGGGGCAGTGTGAACCAGTGGCCAGGGGCCCTGAGGAGAGGGCAGTGTCCTTTCCATGCCTGTGTCCCTTGCCCCAGCCAGCTCAGGGCATGTGCCCAGCTAAAGAAAAGGAATACCTCCAAGGGGCTGCTCCCACCAATGCTTCCTCACCACTGATGCCCCCCAGAATAGACACAGTGCACACACTCCCGCCAGCACTTTCGGTCCAGCACCAACAGGATGGAATTCAGGGGTGTACTGCTCCTGGCCTGGCCTGCCTTGGCCTCGATGGCAGGGGCTCTGGGGACAGAAAACCACACAGGGGCCCCTGAAGCAGACCATGGGCTACAAAGAGCTCATGGCAGCTGACCCTCCTCCCCCAGATGACACCTGCTCTTCACCACTCTTGTAGATTGAAAGGCTCTGCTCCTGAGGAGGAAAAGTGTGTGACTTCCCCTCTTACCTATCTCTGAGGCCTGATCCTACTGTGGGTCAGCAGGTGCCTCAGCAAAACTGAAATCCTTCCTGCTGAGGTTCAGGTGAACAGGGTGTGTGTGTGTGTGTGTGATGAGGGTGAGTCCATGTGCCTAGACAGAGTGGAAAAGCAATGGTCAATGTGTGGCTGTGTGGCAGGGACCCAGGGAACTCAGAGGAGAGATGATGGGTCCTGTGGCAGGGGGACGGAAGGGACAAGGCCTAGAATGGCAGGAACACCTGTGGACGCAGATGCAGAGAGAGGAAGAGGATGGAGAAGAAGATGCCAAATGACATCAGGCCAGGAAGTTTCCTGAAGAAGAATCAGGAATATTTGCAGGGGGAGTCTTTTACACCCCAAAACACTGTAGGAGTTCTGTGGGGTGGGAGGGAGTCTTCAGAGACTCACAGTGGAACCTACTGTTTGCATGACCAGTGTGTCTCAGTTTGCCTGAGACTGTCCAGATTGGAGAACTAAAACTCCATTTCCCAAGAAACCCCTCAGGTCTCAGGGACCTAGGATGAGGGAGTCGCCCAGCTCCCTGCACCCCCTGCCCACCAGGCAGTGTGCACCCTTGGACAGCTCGTGTCCACCTCCACACAGCCGTGGGCCACGGACCACAGTGTGCAAGCTCCGTTTTACAGAAGAGACCATGTGAACACCTGGCTCTATCGTCATGTGGAGAGTGGTCGGTGTGCAGTCAAGGTCTGTTGTCTGTCTGCCTTGGACTTTTTATCGTAGTCTTGAATACCTTCAGGGACAAACTTAGGAACCTCCCTCCTCCCCCACACACATCCCAATCTCAGCAGTTTCCCATTCCTGACATGAGGCCCTGTCATCTGGACCCACTGCCCAAGTTCCCCTGGGCTGCAGCTGGGAAGGGGGTTGGGCTGGGACAAAGGGGGCCTGGGTCCCCTTCAGCCTGAGGCCTACAGGGCTTCACTGTGGACTCCACCTCTTGATTTTTTGGCTTCTCCCCCAGCTGGGGGCAGGACCAGCTGCTGGGGAAGGGGTGAGGGTGGGAGGCGGAAACTGGTAGGAGTGCTGAGGGGGGTGTCTCCAGGGTCTTGCTGGTTCCTGGGCTCCAGGTGGTGAGTCTGGGGAGGGCTGGCCAACCTCTGAGAGCAGGCCTGGGGCTGGCCCCTGGGGTCCCATGCTGTGGGTCAGTGCCTCCGGTGTGCTGGGGTGTGAGGAAGGGGCTACAGAGCAAACAAACAGAGCCTGTGAGCACAGGAAGCCATCACAGAGCACCCGACCTGGGCTGCTGAGGAGCCTGGAGTGGGAGGCAGGCTGAGGCCAGCCTAGGTGGCCAGCAGAGCACGGGGACTAGGCTCTATGCTGTTGAGAGTCTGGGGAGGCCATAGCAGGTGTCCCCTGCCTGGGGACAAATCCCTTCCCCTTTGAAGCAACTCCAAGTAAGGGACAACCTTGGTGAACTTGGGATACTGGTTTCCTGTATCCCTAGGCCTTGGTCCTAGGACTACCATGGCATTCATGAGCTTTGGGGATTATCTGTTCTGCCCTCTGAGTCTTAGTGTGGCCAACTGTATAATGAGGTGATTGGAATAAACAATCCTGAACAGTTCTTCCAGAGTTCATAATCCATAATACCATAACGTTGCTGAGAGCTAAGGATTGTTTTTTGGCTATGGAAGATTTCTTGAGTGTTAGTTGGATGTATTCTCTGGCTTGACTCGCAGCATCAAGAGAGGGAATTATTTATCTATTTATTGACTTATGTATTTATTGGCAGTGGGGGCTTAATCCAGGGATGCTCCACCACTGAGCTACATCCCCATCCCTTTTTATTTTTTTATTTTGAGATAGGGTCTCACTGTAGGGCCTTGATAAATTGATGAGACTGGCCTCAAACTTGCGAATCTCCTGTCTCAGCCTCCTGAGATGCTGGGATTATAGGCATGTGACTCTACCTGCCTATAGGTATAGGACACAGGCTCTGTCCTTAAATAATAATGTTATCTTACAAAATACTATATATTAGGCCAGGCCCAGTGGTGCATACCTGTAATCCCAGCTGCTCAGAAGACTGAGGCAGAAGGATCCCAAGTTCAAGACTGGTCTGGGCAAGGCGGTGAGACTGTGGTGGTACAGTGCTTGTCTAGCATGTATAAGGCCCTTGGTTCCATCCACAGAATGGAAAAAAAAGCCAATAGCTACACAGTAACTATTTACATGGGCTAGAATTTTCACTGAAGTGGTCTCATTGGGGAATTTTCTCCCAAATCCTGTAAAATGGGCATAATTATTATTGCTATTCTAGAGACAAAGAAACTGTCTCTAACGGGTGTTGAGTGACTTGCCTAGGTGTGCTGGTTGAGGAAGTGGAAACCACAATTGTACCTACCTCAACCAGACTCCAAAGGCAGCACTGTGAATCATGACTCTAAATGGCTTCTCTGGCTGATGAGGAACCAGTAAGCATCCACATTCACTCTGGTGGACTTTCCCACTCAATTGCTTTGTTCAGCTTTACAATAGGCCTGTGCAGCTGCCAAGATGATCCCCACTTTCCAGATACGGACACTGAGGAGCAGCAAGTGAAAAGCACAGCTGCCCTCTCCCTATGTCTCCTGTGCATCGGGGTAGTGCTATATTCCCTCCACCCCACCTTGCCCACAAGGCTCAAACAGAAAGCCAGCAGCACTCCTAAAGTACCTGGGAAGTGCTTTGTCTTGTCACCTACCCCCTAGGCTACAGGTGTCCCAGAGCATTTCATGCTTCACTCTGGACTGAGGGTCTGCAGTCTACCGTTTTCTTCCTACCACAGGGGTTTATTAAGCACCTACTATATTCCAAGCATTGTGGTGGTGTTTCCGTGAGTTACTCCCTTAAGTTCCACAGTCACTCTGTGATGTCATTCAGACCTTCATTTTGTGGATGAGAGACCTGAGGCTCAGGAGCTTCTGTGGATCCCCTAAGTCTTCTGGCCTCCTTCTTTCCCAGGCCCTAGGGCAGGAGCTGAAGGGCCCTTGGGGCCTGTTCTTATAGCTCTGTCCCCTTCAGAGGACTCATTCCAGGAAGTGACTGGCCACAGTCAGATCTTCCTTTCAGCTCCTGGAAGTGAGTCCGAAGTAAGCGGTCTCACTGTGACCTCTGTCCCCGTCTCTATCACCTGCAGCTCCCATTCCCCACTTGCCTGGAGCTGGGCTCAGGTCTCGGGTGAAGGGCTCTTTGGGACACTGATCTTCAAGTGCTCATGTACCACCAGGGCCTCATCTCATAGGTACTGTTCTAAGCTCTTGACCCAAATTACCTGATTTCCTATTCTGTGTAATGCAGTGAAGCAGATACTGTTATTATCGTGATTCCCATTTTCCAGTTAAGGAAGTTGAGAGGCAGCCAGGTTCTCTGGATTGCCAGAGGCCACACAGCCAGCAAGTACTAGAAGCAGGATTCACACAGCGAGGGAATCTGCTGCACACAGGCCCTGGGCCTCGTCCAGTAACATTTGTGCTCATAGTTAAAGGTCCTTAAGAGCCATCCTCAAGGAGTGTGCCCTTGACTGGAGGCAAGAGGAAGTAATCGAGGGGCTTACCTAGGAGGGACATAGTCTACTTTGCTTGTGACATCAATCCATCTTGCTACAGGGAGCAGGGGGCCTTGGAGGAACCAATGAGAAGCAGGAATGCTGGTGGAAAGACTGGGGCCACTGCAGTCTCTGGGAGGAAGCCTGGTTCAAGGCAGTGACAGTGTCGGTGGACATACAGGGCAGAGATGGAGACATTGTGGCCATGAAGCAAGGTCTCTGTGTTCCTCACACTGCCCTAGAGGAAAGGAGCATCCACCCTCAAGAAGAGAGACCCTCTGCTCAATTATGTGCCTAGAGGGACATGCTTTTCCAGTTGGCACTAGGCACCTTGTGGGCCAGCTTGGGGCTTTGACTGGACAGCTGACTGAGACAGAGGACAGTCGCCTAGGAGGGCCTAGGGAAGGGAGGGTCCCAATGTGGACCTCCTCTCTCCTGCTCCCCACTGTTTCCTGGTGCTCCCACAAAAGTGAGGCCCCAGGGATGTGACAATGTCCCCATGTGACAATAGGGCACATTGCAACAGACCTAAAGGTGTGGGGAAAGAGAAGTCTAGAAGGTTGGACAAGACACTCTCCCCCAGTGGCTATGGCTGGGTATTGGTAGAGTGGAGGAATAGAAGTGGATTTTGGCCTTATGCCCTGAGGCGTTCTGTGGATGTTCTTACAAAGAATGTGTCTCATTGAAAGAAAAATAGAAATGATTTGAAAAGGAATGAACCCCTCCCTTTGGTGGGGAGTGTGGATCTCAGTTAAGAGTTCAGACAGCACTTGGCAAATTGAGGGGCTGGGATAATGGATGAGTGACATTTCCACCCCCTCTCATGAAAAAGGCCAAGGCCATGTCCTCAGGCTGACTATCCCCCCAGCTCAGCTCCCTAACTGACCTGAACCCTGGGAGATGACCAAACTCAGCTTCCCTGGGCTCCTCAATTTACCCTGATCCCATCAGCCTCCTGGAACCAAGCAGAGTGTGTACAGAAGGGATCTCAAGGTGTAGGCCTTTGCTGAGGCCCTGGGCATCAGTGACAAGTTGAATGGTATAATAAGTTAATTAAAGCTATCCCTTATGTATGTGATACTAGGGCAGAGGAAGAGTTTTGACCAGGAAATCACATGGGACACCTTGACCCCTGACCCCCAGACTCCTTGAAGAAACATAGGCCAGTTGCTCCCTGTGCCTGCCTCAGTTTCCCCATCTAAGGAGGTTGGAAGACATGGTCTCTTTAGGCTGTGCCAGCACTAACGTTCCAGGAGTCTCTGATTAAAATTGTCCCCTGGGTATTAATCTTTTTGCCAAGTTTTAATTAATGGGTGATGGAGTCAGAGCAGGTACCAGCTGCCACTCCCCTGCTGGGAGGCAGGGGAGACCCACAGGATGTTTGACCTGATAATCACTGCTATGTGGCCTTTATCCCCATACCCCCACCTCTCCACCTCAGACCTCTCCTCAAAGCTCAATGTTTTTTTCTACTATGCTATACCACCTAGGGTTTGAGGGAGTGTGTGTGTGTGTGTGTGTGTGTGTGTGTGTGTGTGTGTGTGCGCGCACTTGGTTTGTGGAAAAGGGTATAAACTTCATCTCAACTCAAGCTACTAACTAGTTCTATGATTTTTTTTGTAACTTAACCTCCCTGAGCTTTGTTTTCCTCTCCCATCAAATGGGAAGAGCATTTGGCCTCAAGCGAATAAAATAAAATAAAAGGCTTACATAATAAACTCATTAACTATCGCACAGAAGAAGTCCTCCATGAGGGTGTTTCAATAGTTGGTTTATTCAGAATCCAGGAGGCCAGTTCCCTCCATCCTTCTGTTCTTGACTTCTGTGCTCAAGCCTGTCTCCTCATAGTCATAAGGTGGCTAATCCGCTCCTGGGATGGCACTCTCATTCAATAAGACCCCAAGAGAGGAAGAAGTCATGGCTTTGCTTTGGGTCACTTTTTCAGAACAAAGTGACCTTGCCAGTACATTCCAGCAGCTTTCTGTTAATGCCTCTCACTGTACAGAATCGTCACAGGCCAAACTGAAGCCAACCACATGGCAAAGAAGTTACAATTATTGTGGCTGATTGAGATCAGTACTCTCAATCCTGGCTACCCATTAGAACTTCCTGGTGTGCTTTTAAAAACAATACCAGTGCTCAGACTGCTCTCCTGGCTGAAAAACATCTGTAAACTTTTAAGATGGCACACAAAAATGAGTTTATCTGGTATCATTCCCCATCCCACATGGTGGAATTCTATTTCGACTTGCTTAAATAAATAGATTTTATTCTTCAATATTTGTGAGACAAGCACCCAGATGCAATTGGCAAAGTGAGAAATTTTGTTTCATCTCAAAACTCCACTTTCAACATTATCAATGACTATTTTCCCATATTTCATTTCATTTTTCTTCAAGAACTAGAGAGCATTTTTTTATTTTTTATTTTTTAATTTTATATCATGTGCGTTTGTTACAAATAAAAAAATCATCTATTTTTAAAAATACTTATTTGTTTGCATTAACACTCTTCAGCAAAGAGGAGGAACTGGCATTCAAATATGGTTAGCCAATCATGACCATGTTAATTGTACAGACTTTTCTTTCTTATTCTTCAGTGCTGAGGATTGAACCCAAGGACTTGTGCATTCTAAATACACCTCAGCATTGAGCAACATGCCCAGTCCCCAAAGATACTTTTCTAAGGAAACAGTTCTTACATATTATGAACTTGGCACTGAGCTAGGTGCCATAAAGAATAAACATAAATAGGACAGAATCGAATCCCTTTAAAAGGTGAAGTCAGCAAGGAGGAGGGGGAAGGAAGAGAGTAATGAAGGAGAACACCGGAATTCTCTTCATGTGTCCATTTAGTTTTGCTGTCCTTTATGGAGTCATTTCATGCTTCTTGTCTTGACAAGTCTTAGAAATCAACTAGAAAATACATATTTTATAAATGAATTTGATTACTAAACAAAGTTAAATTCCAGTATCAGCAACTTAATGAGGCCCTAAGAAATTCAAAGGGACCCTGTTTCCAAACAAAAATATTTAAAAAGGGCTGGGGATGTGATTCAGTGGCTGAACACCCCTGGGTAGAATTTCTGGTACCAAACAGAAAACCAAACACAAAACAAAAAATCCTCATGTGCAACAAGCTCTAAAAGTACAATCTCTCTTGTGCATGGAAACAACATAAGAAGTTGGGGTTCTCTCCAGATAATTATCCCAGTCTTCACCACACAATGTGGGGACATGCTGGACTCATGGCACATGGATGCCCACAAAGGGCTTTAGAGACAAGCTGAAAACACCATACAACTATGGAACAAAATGCCCAGGGTTTTAACTGCTAATCTATGCTTCTCTAGACTAGTAAGGGGAAGGGGTGGAGGTTGATCTGCCACAGAGACCCTCTGAGGAGTCCTGTGAAGATGGCCTTAGGCCTGAGCCTACACAACTCTATTTTAAAAACTCTAGTTTCAATCCTGCAATCTCTCCAGGCACATACACAGAGCACTCCAGTATGACCTCAAATGAGTTACTTCCCCTCAACCTGATAAACATAGTGAAGCCCCTGGCAGGCTGTCTTAGCCTGATAAGAGAGAAAGGCAAAAAGATCAGGATGGCGACCACCAGACCAGATGTTTCTGACCACAGGGTAAATGATAAGGAGAAATCTGGTGGTAGCTGAAGAAGATTGCAAGGGGAGGTCAAAAAGCCCACAATTTTACGTGAATAATAGAGCTAATGCACAGGGATTCAGCCAGCCAAAACAAGGATGCACTTGAGCTGGAGAGCCTGATGAGGACCTGACATCCCATCATTTGTCTTCATTTCCTGATCCTCTGCATAATCCTCACCACTCTCCAACTCTGTGCCCTTGTCTGGACCCTAGTGAGAGCTGCAACTTCTCCCTATCATCCTCTCCTCAAGCATTCATCTGCTCCACACCAGGAAAGCTCTGCCTTGGTTTTTGTCCTGATCACCCTGGTCTGAGTGAGTGTGCATATGCTGGACATAAAGCCTAAGGCTTGAGACTTTTGAAATTAGCATGCAGAGGGAATATCTGTAATTAGCCTGTCATTATTATGTGTGCTTTGCAGTGCTTAGAATTAATTTATAATAGTTATCTGTGAATGGATAATGTCTATTGCAGTACCTAGCATTAAGAATTGTTGTTTTCTTGGGCTGGGGATGTGGCTCAAGCGGTAGTGCGCTCGCCTGGCATGCATGCCGCCCAGGTTTGATCCTCAGCACCACATACAAACAAAGATGTTTTGTCTGCCTAATTAATTTATAATTGTTAGCTATGAATGGATTATGTCTATTGCAGTACCTAGCATTAAGAATTGTTGTTTTCTTGATTAAGAACCTATAGAGTGAAATTATGTTGAGTAATTGAATGAATAAAGCATTGAAAGTTGCAGAAGTGCATGGAAATTCTGTATTTTTCTCCTGTACTGCATATATCACAATTGTTGCCCCCTCACAACAAGTCCCTAGCCACAATTTTCATTTTCCGCCATTGCCACTCTTGCCAGCTTCAAACAACCTACTTATCCAGTCTCAAGATAACAAGGCACTCTTATCATTTTCTTGCTTTCAGGGTTCTCAGAGTTCTCTCTGTGATTTGTTTTCAACTTCTTCTTAGCACAGAAACTTGGGCTCCTGATCCATGTCAGAAAGCCTACAAAATGATTAAAAGAATGGCACCTAAGAGACTAATTGGATAAGTCTCAGGCACTGACTCCAACCTAAAGCGAGTGGGCCCAGAATCAAGTCCAAAAGGCAGGATGTTCCATTTTCATTGTTATAAGACTAAGGATCAGGGCTGGGGAATATGGACTTATATAAGAGAAATTAAAATACTTCTTAAAAGATATCTGCTGTTTTCCAGATATTCACTGTACCACATCTGATTAAAACCTGACATTTTCCCTCCAGTATGTATATTGTTGTATATAACTGTATAAGAAGTCCCTCTAAAACTTACTAGTTCACATTTGGATTGAACTGCATTCATCTGCAATATTTTTGCTGCATATGTTTAGCTGTTAAGATTACTGAACTTCAGAGGGTGATCTTGCTGCCCCAAAAAAAGCACCCTGAATCTTCCTCATATGATATCTCAGAATCTAATAAATTAATGTGAGCTTGTTCCCATTGAGGAAACAGTGTTCTAAAAGCAAAAGCAAAAACATTAAAAAATATTTCCTGACTAGGTACCTGACTAGTACTCTTTCATAGCCACAACTTTATATAAGCCATAAAAAAGTAGAAGAGCCCTGACCCAAATTTTGTAGAATGTATTCTGCATTTGGCTAGAGTAGGAGTAAAATCGCATTACCAAATTTCTGTACACAGATAAGGCTAAAGGACTACTGATATTATGTCACTAATTCTGCCTTTTGTAATAGATGAGGTTTATACAGCTGTTCAGTGTCAAAAAATATTTTCAAAATCCCACAAGTACTGTGTGTATGGGTGTGTGTGTGTGTGTGTGTGTGTGTGTGTGTGTGTGTGTTTGTGTGTGTGAGTGTGTGTGTGTTTATATGAGTGTAGTACTGGTGGTTAAAATGAGAGAATTATTATTCCTGAGCTATATCCTCAATTTTTTCTTTTCTTTTTTAATTTTGAGACAGGATCTTACAAAGATGTTTTGTTGTGTGCCCACAATTTTTAAGTACATATCAAGATCAAATATGCCTGACCCAAAGGCAAAACTTACCTTCTTTAGAAGCCATGATTAATTATTATTTTTAAGTAGTGACATTTTTACGTAGTGACATTTATTCAAAAACGTGAGGGGGGTTATGCACCTATGTGGCTCATGTCAGCAATCTCGATAATTTGGGAGACTTAAGCAGAAGAATCACAATTTCAAGTTCAGCCTAAATAATATAAGAGGGCCCTAAGAACTAAGCAAGACTTTGTGTGAAAACTAAAAATAAAATACAATTTAAAAAGCCTGGTGATACAGGGGTTTAGGAGAACTACCCTGGGTTATGTATTCATTCCTCACCCTTTAAAAAAAAAGAATAAAAAAAGAAAAACAAAATTTTTACATCTGATGAACTTTTTATTCAATGGGGATAATATGTTTGAGAAAAAATTTTAAGCTTATAGCAAGGATTCAAAATAAACTTGGGAAATTGCTGAAAATTGAATTGAAAAATCAAGAACAATCAATATTTTTTAAATTTCTTATCAGGAGAAATTTGAAGATAGGCATGTTTAATTTCAGTTATGATGAAAATGCAGGATGCTATGGAAACTGCAAGAAAAGAACTGTATCTGTATCACAAAAGTTTTGTAAATGAAGAATATGAAACACTACATAAAAAAAAAGTGAGGGCGAGACAACATTAAGGCCATATGTGTAATTTGAAATAAATAATATACTAAATCTGCACTATATGAATTTTATCTGGGTGAATGTCTACAAAACAACACAATGCTCCTTGCATAAAGCAGAATATTTGTGATAGTCTCAAATTAATAATGATTTCACATCTGTGGCTGTTGTGCAGGGGCTCATATCAAAAAACAAGGTTTTGGGCTCAAGCAGTTGAAAGAAGATGTGAGGAACTTTTGAGATGGTAGGCATGCTACTTTTGAAGGCAGCAATAGCCCAGAACCATCCTCTAGCTTCTATCCCTCAGGCCCCAAATTGTTAAATAGAACTTTTTTTTTTATGCAGGTCAGACAAAGAAGGCACATCAACAACATTTTATTGATGTAAGAGCATGCTCACAAACAAATATTTTTGACCTTGAGTATATAGATTGAATATGAGTGTTTATAACCTTGGCTAGTCACTAAAAATACAGCCCTGTGGAAGCCTGGCCAGGTACTAACATACTTGGTCTTTTTTTGTCCTTAAATGCCTCATGGCATTGAGCATTTTACAACTTCTACTATAAGGAGCAATGCTAACCTCTCCATTCTTAAGGTGCAACACAGAATGCTGTTTATCTCTAATTCTTACAGAAAAAAATAATAGTCTTTCTCTCTTGCCACCTGGGTAAATTATTTTTTAAGTCCACCAGTTCTGCTTAACGGGTATAATGGAGTAAACTTGGATGCCTGGGCTGGCCATGCCAGTTGTTCACTGGAGCCATTGGCTGCTGTTGTTTCATTTTATGCATCATCCATTGACTGGACTTGAAGGCCTTTATCCTTATTCTTCTCCCCAGACTCAATCATCACAATGGGGAAGGTTGATGGGTATTTTCAAATTACAGAGATCTTTCTCTACTGGATATACTTTGGATTCCTATACTTCTTGATTATCTTGCAATTTCTCATTCTGGTAGTCTTTCATACACTTGCATCGGTTTTTGCTGTCAGATCTATAGAAACTATTTATCCAATGGCCAGAGCAGCTTCACATGACTGATTTGACTACTTCTACAAATCATATATGCCACTGCTGCCACTTTTTTCATGGGCCAGGGGCTGGGACCTGGGCTTCAGTAATTAATTTATAGTTCAACTTCCAAGGTTCATGTTTGCACACAGTGCAGTCAGAATCCTTATTTCTGTTTACAAGGAACTAATCTCATTATGTCACAGCTCAGCTTTTCTGTTCCATAAAGCCTTTGATTAATGAGATGTTTAATGTATCAGAAACATTTTAACTGTTAACATATGCATTAAAGTACTTATATTAGGTATTTAGATATTTGTTTAAACATATTTTATTACAAACAACTGGCTTATTTTAAAATTATGTAATTTTTGACATAAAAATTTTCATAAATGCCATATACTTTTACATGTCTTCATTTGTTTTATAAGTCACCTTACTATGCATATCTTTGAAATCATGATGATGTTCCTGCCATGTATTGCACAGCTCTAATGAACAAATGCTGTTAGGTCTAGAGCATTCAATCATTCAAGAAAAAGAATTAAAATATATTTAATATTAATTTTATAATAATGCAACAGATCTTATTATAAAATGCAGCTTTCAGAAAATTAACAGTTTAAAATTCACAATTTAAAATTCAAGAAAGCCAACTCCCTCAAGATATGAAGAAAACTAGTACCAAGGCCAATTTGAAAAAGGTTTGCAGAGGGAGCAATGACATATATAAGAATTATTATAGATGTAAATATCGGTGTGCAAAAAAAAATTGATGCACTCTCTGGTCTTAGTCTCAGATGCAAGACAAATAGTAATACTTCATTGTTTTGAGAGCACTGTAATAAGGTATACCCATTTTGTCTCTCCTGTGAATCTATAGTCTGCCAACTTTAGATGTAGCTACTTTGCCAAGCAGAAAAGAAAGCACAACTGCAACACCAAACATAAAAGATGAAATATACCACTGAGATTAGTCAGATAAGGCACCTAAAGAGAACACTGCAGACTGAGGTATGCATTTGATGAAGGAAGACCATCTAAGCCTAAGAGAGATGCTGTTGCTGCATCCAGTTCATCTTGAAAATTTCAACAATTAGGGGCTGCAGTTGTGGTTCAGTGGCAGAGCATTTGCCTAGCATGTGTGAGGCACTGGGTTCCATCCTCAGTACCATATATAAATAAATAAATAAAGGTGCATCAACAACTAAAAAATATTTTTTAAAACTTTCAACAACTAGGCATGCACTAAATGTTCCTTTTTTAAAAAAATGTTGTTATTAAAGCAAAGTTCAATCCTTGGAACCAAAAACAAACACACAAACAAAAAATCTTGTACTATCTTTGATTTTACTCATCTACCTATATTCCATTGTTCCAAAGAACAAATTAATTGAAAAAGAAGGTATAAAATATATTATTTTAATAAAAAGCAAAGCCCACTCACTCTGGAAGGTGGTGAAAGAATTCAAAGTAAAGGGAATATTACCTAAACATTTGAGCATTTATTCTATATTGGAAATATTAAGTTAATAGCTCAGTTCATGAAGATTTTTTTTTCCAGTTTTTAATTATAGTTTTTTTGTTATCTGACTTGAGGAGTTCCTTTTTAATTTCTAATATGAAATCACATAAACATGTACTCTTTTTAGTTATATATTTAGATATATGTTGTATATGAACTAATTACAAAAATAATATGAAAAATACTTGCTTTATCATTACAGCTTGAATGGCTTCAAGGACAACAGTATATCTAAATAATATATTTAATTGGTCCCCTTGCATAAATCCATCAAAACTTATCAATCAAATGCTTTTATGTTTGTGAAATAAAATTATCATGCAGAGAAGCCTTTGAAATAACTTTAAGAAGTCCTTCAAAATTAGTGATATGAGACAGGAGCCATGTTTATCATTCTTTTCTCATAATTTTTCCACTAATTCAGAGAAAAAATAGCTAGGCTCTAAATACATCAAAATATAATGCGTAGGTTTTAAGGATTAAGCTTAAATGAGCATTGAAAAGGTTTTTGTATTAGGCTTTTTAAAAGGGTCATAGTCGATTTGATTTAACTATTTGATCTTGAAATTTATGTTATTTGTGTGAATCAGTTAATTTCAAATCCGTAACACAGTTGAAATTGAAGTGACATTATATGGAATGCACTTTTTGTGTATGTTGGTAGTGATATCTCTTAGAAGGCTATTTTGCAAATGTGAAAAGAAGCTGAGCATTCATTTAATTTATAGTCACATCTTCATTATTCAGAGTTGACTATGAGGTTATCAATTATCTAGGTCTCTTTCTAATTCATCTTCTGCCTATTATTGTCAGTTGTTTGGAAAGTTTGTTTGTCTATGCTCCCTCATGGAGACTATGCTCGACTTCATTCATCATCAATCTCTTCCTCATTGTCTTTTCTATTTCTCACCTCTCAGTTTTTTAAATTATTAAAGAAAATTTCTTTGGCTTTGAGATGCAAGAATATTTAAATAGTCTTAAGACCAGCATCATGACCCTCACCAACTTCATCATGGAAAAGCAATAAAGACAACAAATAAATGTTTGGGGGATTTTGTTGTTGTTTGTTTATTGTTTTTGCTTTTGGTCTTAGTCTAATGTACCTTTTCAAGTTTTCCCTTTATAAAGAGTCATGTAATAAGTAATAAGACTTTTAAAAGTTGTTTAGGAACATGTCGGATTACTTTTTAAATTTTATCCTCTTATTTCCTTAAAATTGTTTTGTAAATGTACTCTTCCTTTTATTTATTAGTCTACTATGATTTTATGTTATTATAGAGAAATCACACTTCTCATTTTTATAAAATCCCCTCAAATTCTCTGCAGTCACATGACTTCAATACCAAAATCAAGTTTAGACAATTTGAAATCCTTTATCATTTTAGAACCTAAATCCTCTTATCACATTGAGCACATTTTAGAAAAGTGTTTTGGTCACTGAACACCTTCGGGCCAATTCAAACTCATTATCTTGTATCCCAAAGATATTATTCTCTTTTATTTGATAACCACATACATTATTAAACAAGTCACCAAGGAGAGACATTAAGGACAGTCAATGTAGTAGTGAATGATTGGGCCAGGAAGATGGCAGCTGATTCAAAAGGAGATAAAATTCTAATAGGTCCAGAGAACTTCTCCCTTCTCGAACCTGTTGCCAAGGTTGCCAAGCCTTCAGGGGATTGTTCCTCCTGGCAAGCAGTTTTAATACCCCCTGGGCTTTTTCCTTCAGGACTGTGCACCCCTAACATATAAGACAGCTTCATTCTTGGCCTTGGATCACCCCACCTTTTGGTCACTGGTTACATAGACACAAAAAGAGGTGGAGGATGCATGAGAACAAAAGAAATCTAAAATCTATATAAAGGGCACTCCTTCAGGCACCAACTTGGAACCACTGTTCTGCAGAGGAAACTCTGTCCCTCTCTCCATTCTGTCCTTTAAATAAAATGTTTTGTTCTTGCTTTAGTGTTTCTCCCATCTTCAATCTTCAACACCTGGGTAGGGAACAGAACTTGGAAACTGATTCTCACCAATGGAATCATCCCCTCATCAATCACTGATCTAAAATCCTTTCTTATTTAAATGAGTATGGAATTTAGAAGATTGACATCTAAAATTATAAACATGAGTTAACACCGTGTCACTTAATGTCAAGACTCCGTGAGATTACCCAATTGGTGAGTTAGGTAGAGAACAGAAAAACATACAAAGGAGAGGAGAGGGAAGATGAGATGGAGGATTTAACAGGGGAAAAAAAAGTAGACTGTTGCCTGTGAAAATCTGAGTAGTTTCTTGAATATGGAATAGGGAGGCAGAAAATATTTAGACATCTCTGTAAAGCAAATGTGCTGCAAAGGTGAAGAAAAAAATAGACAACAGTGTAATCACTGAAATAATTGTGGTGTGTAAATCTCTTTTTCCCCCAAATAATAACACAGCTGATAATTTAAATTTTCAGTAAATTTGTTTTATGAAATTTTGCCTATCATAACTTTGTTAAACTCTGTTGTTAGCTCTGTCAGGTCCTTGCTTAGCGTCTGGATGGCCATCTTAAGTGACAGCCATCATTTTAAGAAAAAATTTTGCTTTCCTGCCCAAAGGCGTTTCTGAGAAAGGTTCACCACTCCCTCATACCAACCTCGTCCTTAACTGCCTGCATTAATACCTGCCAGGCTCTAATCCCTGAGCCTGCCCCATAAAATCCAGAACCCCAAGCCTGTTTTGCCTCCCTCCATCTATAGAGAGACTTGCCTTTATTTGTCAGCTTTGTTTATCTCTGGCTAGTCTCCATCTTTCATTTCTCACTTGCCCATCTCCTGGTTCCTCCTTTTCCTTTCAAGCTGTGTTGCAGAGAAAGTGAGTACTGTGAAGCCAAACAGCAGCTGTGTTTCATTAACAGTTCTAGTAATCATACTAGTAAGATTTCAGGTGTGTGGCTAAGAGTAGCATTACAAGGGATACTAGAAGGGAAAGGGGAACACTCTCAAGAAAAAAAAAAGTGTGTTTTCACAGACAGAAGAGTACAGTGTGCCTTTTCTCTTGTCCAGTTTTATTGGTGGGGTTCCAGGGAAGTTTCCAGAAAGTCACACCCAGGTCCACATCTTGACTTTTTTTTTTGTACTTGGGATTGAACTCAGGGGCACTTGACCACTGAGCCAGATTCCCAGCCCTATTTTGTATTTTGTTTAGAGACAGGGTCTCACTGAGTTGCTTAGCATCTTACTTTTGCTGAGGCTGGCTGTGAACTCCTGATCCTCCTGTCTCAATCTTCTCAGCTGCTGGGATTAGAAGGTGTGTGCCATTGCACCAGTCACATTTTGACTTTTGACTGATGGCAGAATTACATCAGACTTCCTTGCCGCCACTGTGCATGGCAGAGATCCAAGGCAACTCTGGGTCACTTTTGCCCATGCTGACCCATTGTAATTATCCTATCTCTCCAAGTTTTGGAATCTGGTCTGTGGAAGGATCACAAAAATCTCACTGTTCAGGGTAACTTGTATTCTTTTTACTGGAATTGAGGAGTCCTTTAGGTTCACAGGCGGAGGTCAGCACAGTAGTCTGAATTTATAGAATTATCACCTTAACATCATGAATCTATGAATCATAACTGTTTGCTACCTATCAGTTGCAATATGTGTCCTTAATTTTGTTCTATTATTATGTATAAGCTTATGCATTCTTCAAATAGTGTGATATTCCATTTTGATCCTTAGATCTTTTTGTCTTTTTTTCTTTAAATATTTTAAGACTTCTACTAACATAAGCATTAATGAAGAATCAATGAAGTTAAAATGAAGTAATATTTATACCTTTACTTTTTTGTATATATTTAATGTTTTTATCAAAAAGTCTTTTATTCTAAATTTTCTGTGTCAAGTTTGGCTTCCTTCTTATTAAAGTGGCTTCCTGCTTTTTTAATATTTATTTTATTTTTTAGTTGTAGTTGGACACATTACCTTTATTTATTTTTATGTGGTGCTGAGGATCGAACACAGGGCCTCACAAGTGCTATCGAGGGCACTACTGCTGAGCCACAACCCCAGCCCCAAGGTGACTTCCTTCTTATTAAGGTGTATTTTATACCAGAGAATAGCAAGGAAAAACAAAAAACAAACAAACAAAAAAAACCTTTCAATCTGAAGAAACTCTAAAGAGAAATAACATTGGGAAATATAACTAGGGACAGAGAGAACCCTATGTTTTTAACTGAGGGTATAAAGACTATTTTGTTCAATTATTCACATTTTAGTGATATATCTAATAAATAGATCTATTTGCAAATTTTAAGACTTGATTTGGAAACAGCAGAAAATTCTAACACTAGCAAACAACCCTTCCAACATTTATTTATTTATTTTTCTTTCCTATTCATTCTTCTCTGGCTTTCTATAGAATAATTAGTTCTATTACAGAAGACATTGTCCTGTTCTATAATGTAGTTATCAGGGAAACATGATATATGATGCTTTATTATTTCATTATAAGAGTCCATGTTTTGTTTTGTTTTGTTTTTGTTTTACAAAAACCCTTTTCAATGAGGTAAAAAATAGTCTTCCAAGAATTTTTGAAATGCTTCAATAAGCATTTCATCCTAATAAGTGTGGTCCTCAAAATTTCACACAAATAGCATCATATTACTGCCAGACTAATTCGGTCAATCTTGTCCACTCTTCAAGTACCTATGTTAAAATTGGAGACTTAATTTGCTTTCCTTTGTGGAATCACTAGAAAATATATATTTTAATGATCTGAGAATGCCAAAACTAACAGAGGCACTCAATTCTTAACCAGAAAAACAATATCTTTGCCCTCAAAAACAGTATTTTGGTGTCCTCCACTCTTATTTAGTAATGAGGTCTCTGAATTGAAAAAAAAAAATTGAGTGAATTTTCCCTTCTTTAGCATTCTGCCCTTTTGTACTATAGTGCTGCAAAAGCCTTTATAAGGCCACCATTGTCATCATTATCTTTGGTGAAAATCCTCTGTTTTTCCACTTCCAGGTCCTTTAGCCTGAGGCAAGAGTGCTTGCATTCATTCATCTCATTTTATAGGGGGTGCTCACCTGTACTTTTCATTTCCTGCCACTTTAGCAATATGCAGGTACCAGCTAAAAATCCCAGAGAAAACTGTTGCTGTATTTTCATAAGTGTTCATTCCTCCAATCATTTGAATACTTTGAGACATCTCACTAGAAATGTTTACAATTAAAGTGGCAATTTTGAGGAACTTTTGGCAAACAAATTTGTTCACTTGAAAGGTGCCTTCGGACCAAAATGGTAGAAGCCCTCATGAGAAAAGTGCATAGGTAGATCCATCTAAAAGATGGATTACTCAGGGGAGAGATTTTTTAATTTAAATAAGATATAATAACTTTCTTCTTTGTGAGGAGTGAGTGTGTGTGTGTGTGTGTGTGTGTGTGTGTGTATGTGTGTGAAGCTTTTAAAATAGGCATTCTGTAACTAATCATTCCCTTTTTCTTGCAGAGGAAAAGTAATTAGCTTCTACAGTGACAATTTAATAGACAATTTAATATATTCTAATGCTTTCTTCCTCTAATTTTCCTTCCTCTGTGCATGTATTTATATGCACATATGTTTCTGTTCTTTTTTTTCCCTTCCTCTTGATATACTTAATAGTAATTGAACAAGTTGTTTGTCACTAGTGATGCAATCTAAGCATATATGTATTTAAAGTAAAATTTGGAGTGTTTAAAAGAATTAAAACATTTGTAACTTTTATTGTGGAAGTTCAAGGCACTGGTTGATTTATAAAAACAAAAACCATCAGCAGAAGATACAAATGAGAAATAGTTGTATTCAGTAGTTACAAGGTGAGAAAAAGAAGTATGATTCTAAATAAGAAGAGTACTTCTAAACATGGTATAAAGACTCACTCTTGATTCAACTTTAAAAAAAATTCCTATGTTGATTTTTTAAATAAAATAAATTCTCATTGCTTACACAAGTAAGACTTCAAATAGAAAAAAAGAGGTTCTGTTTAACTTACAATAATATATGGTATTTAAAAATGGAATATATAATTTAAATATTACAAATAACAAAGGCTTAATCTGTCAGTACAAATTGCAATTTCTAGATTTTTTAATTCATTTTAACACATTAGAAAAATATTAAATTCAATAATTTTTTTTGTAACAAAATACTTTTAAAGTAAGAAAAAGTTGTAAAAAGTTATAAACTTTAGCAACTCAACTTTGTTACTTGCCTTTTCCTGTATGTTATACAATGTGTGAATGCATTGTGATGTTGCCAAGTTTGTGTATCTTTCTTGTCACTTTAAAATTTGTAAAGCTGTTTTGCAATATATGCTCACAAACAAAGAATTGAGGTTAATGCTCATTTCAGCAAAACATAAGCTAAATTTGATATCATACAGAAAAAATTAACATCACTCCTGCATAGAGAAGACAAGCAAATTCATGATGTTGTCCACATTTTTTAGAGAGAAGAAGAAAAAAGATCTCATCAAAATGGAAGAGAAACTCCAGAGGGGAGGACAAGTGTGGTATTGAGGAATGAAATTGACCAAATAATTTTATGTGCATGTATGCATATGTCATAATGAATATCACTAATATGCATAATTAGTATACATTGGTGAAAATTGTTAAGTATTAGGGAGTTTATTTCTTATCTTCTAGTTTTTCTAACTGTCTCTCATGGATAAAAATAGAATTGATTACTTCAGATAAAGATGTAATTAGTTAAAAGTATTTTAGATGGCTCTTACTATAACATAAAAAATGTATGAATGCATAAGATAATGGATATGGTTTGTCTATTTCTTAAGAAAATAATTGAAGTTCATTTATATAAAAATTAACATATTTTTTTTTAAAAAAAATTGTTTGTAGAGTCCTGTATCTATTAAAGCTATAATTATGATTTACGAATAATATACATTTAAATAATAAAATATTGACATTTAACTAATTGTATTCCATATGAATATATTTACTAACAAGTTATTTTTTCTAATTTTTACTATAAAATATTTCTAGATAATATTAAAAAGTATAATTCATATTTGCTTCCATGTAATATTATAATTAATAAGAAAACAAAATTATACTTTTTAATGTATTTTTTTATTTATATGTGACAGCAGAAGGCATTACAATTCTTATTATACAGAGAGAGCACAATTTTTCATATCTCTGGTTGTATACATAATATATTCACACTAATTTGTGTCTTCATACATGTACTTTGGATAGTAATGATCACATTTCACCATCATTAATAACCCCATGCCCTCTCTCTTCCCCTCCAACTCCTCTGCCCTATCTAGAGTTCATCTATTCCTCCCATGCTCCTGCTCCCTATCCCACTATGAATCAGCCTCCTTATGTCAAAGAAAACATTCTTCAGCATTTGTTTTTTTGGGGTTGGCTAACTTCACTTAGCATTATCTTCTCTAACTCCATCCACTTCCCTGCAAATGCCATGATTTTATTCTTAATACTCTTTAAATATTCTTAAAAAAGGAAGTTCCCAATAATGTGAGTTCAAAGGTTCTGATTTCCTAATCACTGTTTGTCCTACACAATGTTTTTTTAATTTTACTTGTCCTACATATAAGCTCAAATAAGAAGTATTCCTTAAGAGACCTTTTATGTTTGGTGGTCTCTTTAGGTTTGCTAACATAATCACCCTATAGCAAGATTTGCTTCTTTATCTCTTAAAAGGAAGGATAATAAAAATAATTAATTTGTCAAAAACAAAACAAAGCAAAAGAACAGACTATGAAAAAAATGTTGTCATTTTTTTAAATGATAAATAAGATATATTAATTATGAATACATGTTTCAATGATTGTAAAACTTTCAGGTTACAAGAGATATTCAAGTATATGACCTTATATAATAATATAAACAGATACAATAACTGCCTACAAATTAATCTTTATTTATAGATAATAATATTTATTTTAGAAACAATAAGTGACAATTTTTCACATTGTTACATCAAAAGTCCTAAATGTTAGTCAACAATGTTTGTTACCAAAGATGTAGTCAAGGAGTCTTGATTTCAGGAATCCTAACAAACCAGTTTTGGGCTATTCACCCCTAATATCAAAAGGAACAACTCAGTGAGACCCTATATCTAAATAAAATACAAAATAGGGCTGGGGATTTGGCTTAGTGGTCAAGTGCCCCTGAGCTCAATCCTCAGGACCCACCCCACCCCCCAAAAAATGATAAGTCAGAAAAAAAATAGTCAATACATCTATGTCAGGAAGTCAAAGGGCCTGTGTCCTCAATCCTATCTTTGGTGGTATTAACATGAACTCCTAGATTATATGGGGAAGGGGGATGGAAGTATGCATAGTCAAGCCATCTTTGTCATAGTATGGTCTAGATGATCATTATCCCAGGATTGGCCATGGTGAGCCTTGTTAGGAGTGGTGAGAATTTTCTGTTCCCTGGGTGGTAGTTTCAACTCATCACTCTCTCTCTCTCTCTCTCTCTCTCTCTCTCTCTATATATATATATATATATATATATATATATATATATATATCAGACCTGTAGTTCATGTAATCGCAGACAATTGCAGGCGAGAATGACTCAGAGAAAAGCAAGATGGTGTGAGATTGTTCAGGTTAGGACAATGACTGAAGGCTTTTAAGCACTGCTCTGTAGTCTAAAATAGAATTTTTTTTTTTATTGGTTGTTCAAAACATTACAAAGCTCATGACATATCAGCTTTCATGCATTTGACTCAAGTGGGTTATGAACTCCCATTTTTACCCCAAATACAAATTGCAGAATCACATGGGTTACACATTCACATTTTTCCATAATGGCATATTAGTGACTGTTGTATTCTGTTACCTTTCCTATCCCCTACTATCCCCCCTCCCCTCCCCTCCCATCTTCCCTCTCTACCTCATCTGCTGTTGTTCAATTCTCTCCCTTTTTTCCCCCCTAATATTTAAAAAAATATTATAAAGTTAATATATGTATGCAAATCATTTAGCATATCACAGACTTTATACCAGGTCTTCATAAATGGCAGCACTATTGTTGCTACCAATACTTAAAAAAATAAATAATCATTGTCTGCTTATATTAGACGAAGAAAAAGAACAGGAGAATAAAACCCCAGAAAGGAAAACAATTGAGTCCTTGGTTCCTAACTCAGAATGATCACAATGGAACAATGAACCTTTTGAGTGTACATTATACCCCCCAAGTAAGGCAACAGTGTGGTCAGTAAATTGAAACCAAAAATAGAAGATTACTTTAGAAGTCTTAAATTATTATTTTCATTAGTAATATCACAGTGTCACTGATTTCAAGTCCTTTTTTCTTTAGTAATATTTGTGTCATCTCCAGATCTCTTTTGCATGAATTTTTGAGAGAGTGAACTGAAGATTTATGGTGGAGGTTTCAATGCCAATCCTCTAGAAACCCAACCAGGACTTTCCCTTCCATAATAAGGCTCTGACATTAGAGCAGGAACAATAACTGCTTTTTTTCTTGTCATTGTTGTTGTTTTTCTCATTTTTTTTTTACTGTAGGTGGATGAGTCTAATAATGTGTGGTCTTATCCCTTGACACCAAGTTTTATAGTGTTTAGTAAAGCGATTCCACATTTTTGAGAAAATTCTTAGATTCAGAGAATGCATTCATTTTTAAAAGGCTCAGGGAATCTTACACAAGAAACTCCAAACCACTGAAAGGCCAATCTTGCCTTGAGGGCACAGACCCATTAGTACTTGTTCAGGGTCCTGTTCTCTTCCCAAGAGATCAGGCTTTGAAAATAAGAAATCATTGGCCATTAATTCTTTGCATTTTTAAGAAAAGTCACTTTTGAACTTTATTCTTAACCTTGTCCACTTGAGAATCAGATTTCTTAAGTGAATTGGCCTTTGCTTTTATTGCCAGAATCTTTATAGAACTTTATGCTAGTTCAAGTTTGGAGAGGTTGGTTCTGTACTTAATAGAGTTACCTCTCAACTTCTGAAGGTAAATGAGGGTTAAATTTTCCTAAGGCAATCAATTTCTAAAGGATATCTTTTCATACTATGATTGTTCAAAATTATCTAGGAAACTGTTTCCACATATTAGAGATTTATATATAAAGGACTGAATTATTTCAAAAAAGTTAGTTGAATATAGTTTTTGCAAATTAACTATTTAAATAAATGCTTGTATCATATTAAACAGTAAGGCTTTGGCTATTCATTTTATATATATATATATATATATATATATATATATATATATATATATATATATATATATATAAATGTATATTAAGTTTTATTAGGTTTTATATTGGTTTACTTATTTCATGATTATAATTAATTATACAAATGCAAACTATTCTTTCATTGGGAGTTGGATTTTTTCCTCCTATGTTTGATTATAGAGTGATCTTAGAAACTTGTGAAACTAATAGAATTTAGCAGAAGTGACATTGGAACTAGGTAATGTTTTACAGCTTCTGTTGGAACTGGGATGTGTATTCTTAAAAATCTTGTACTAGAATGCACATGACAGTGTATTGCAGTTGGAATACTACTTAATTACTACAATTGAGAAACACAGACCATGTGGAGAAGTATGGGAGGAGGAGATGACATGGAAAGATAGATCAACTAAGAAATACCAAAGCACTAGACCTGTGAGATTAAAAAAAAAAAACTATCTTTTAAGTGAATTATTCTAGTTTAGCTATAGCAGTTGATGTCATTTGGATCAGATAAATTACCTAGTAGAAACCATCCTTAATTTCTGAGCCACAAGATTATGAGCAAAATAAAGAAGTTATATTAAACCTCTAAATTTTAGGATAGTTTTGAAGCCAAACCCTTGTTCCAGAGTTGCAGCCAAGCAGACCAGAATGCAGGCATTGAGTGCAAGCCACAGCTGTGGGAAGACCACAATGCTGGCATGAGCCTGAGGGACAGTGAGTCACTGCAGAAGCAAGCCAGAGCATGCTAACCTATAGCACTGCTTCAGTCTTGTTCTGGCCCAGCCTCATGTGGAGGTCTACTCTACACATCACATCATAGCTGCGCTCAAGCACCGAACTTCCATAATCCACTGTCCTCAACCTCCTGGTTCCCAATGAGCAGCAGGAAAACGGAAATGGAGGCAGACCTGAATGGAGATTGCAGGAAAGTTCCTCAATGGCTAACCAATTTGTGATGCTTTCCAAGATCTGATTTGTAAAAATTTTAACCAATAATATTGATACTTCCCAAAGCCTGTTCTACATAAGTTGGGACCAATAACATTGATCCAAGAGCTATAAAAATCTCTAGACTAGTACACTAAACTGCAATTACTTTTAGGTCTCCTCTAATCTTGTAAGAGCTCTGTCTCTTTTTTCCTCCTCTAGAATAAATCCTACTCTTTTACACTCACTCACTTACTCTTGTCTGTGGATTTCATTTGTTAAATTTGTAAGACAAAAATCCATAAAGTAATTGGCAGTAAGCTGCTGGGGTCTAGAGTGATACTAGAGGGATGGCTTGCCATTAAGAGCACAAACATGCCATTCATGAAGAATGGTGAAGAAGAACCCTGCTTTACCAGCTGTGATCCTCAGAGTTGACACTGGCAGACAGCCCCTGCCTTGATTTTATGCCAACACTAAAATGGGCTTTCTCAGCTGCAAAGGCCTGCAGTTTACACACACCCCAACGCCTAGCACTAGTGGACAAACTTGGGTTTCAATTTTAATTGAAAAATTTATAATTGGAAGATATTTTGATAGTTTTGGTAGTTGGTTTTAATCTGTTTTAATTTGTATTGCTTTGGATTGTATGTGAATCAGAAACTGGAAGTTGGAAAGACTTTTGATAATTATTTCAACAATAAATGGAAAATAATAATATTAGAACCTAGAGAAAAGGGAATTTTCAAAAATAGTAGAAAAAATTTTAGCAATCTTGTTACCTATGGTAATGTAGATAATAAAATGGCTAAATAATGGATATTTTTATTGCTTAGAAGATTTGTGGACAATATTAAAAAGTTTTACTCTTCTTTTTCTAGATACTTTTGATAAAATATTGAGAGATAATGAAAGAAGGATCTGTTTAGTTTTTAAACAGAATTTACAGGAACTATAAAGCACTCAAGACTTGCCAGTTTCAGAAATAAAACTAGTTTTCATCTTCAGTAGCTCTTAGTAAAGATTCTCAAGAAGTGCTTTCAGTGAGAGAATTAAAGCTGGTGTGGTATCAATAAAGCAGGCTTCAGAGTAAATATAATAATAGATTGTATGCAGAGACTTCAGAAAATTTTAAGAACATGTCTATTAACTGTCCCAAGAATCTTGCAATAGTATTCTCAGAATTCTTCTGCCATGAAATAGTTTCTCTGAGAACCCTTAATAACCTACCACATTAACCCTTTTAACTAGAAAAAAACTACACATAAGAAACTTGAAGATAATGTCACATAATACCTTGATTTTTGATCCAAGGTATTAGAGGACTTATCTTGCAAAGAAATGATGATTTTAAAATAATTTTTTTAGTTATAGTTGGACACAATACCTTTTTTTAAAATTTTATTTATTAATTTTATGTGGTGCTGAGAATTGAACCCAGTGCTTCGTACATGCTAGGTAAGTGTTCTACCACTGAGCCATAACCCCAGCCCAAGAAATAAATTTCATACATTGGAGTAAGTTGAAACCTCATATGCATAAAATATCTCATATGCATAAAACACAAAATTTTAAATATATTTTACCAGCTGAGGCTAACAAGACTAACATGAAATGCAAAGAGGATTTTGAGCCTTAAACTTCTTGAGGCAGAAATCAGGCTGACAAGCTTCCTTCATATGAACAGTACTCATTTCTAATGGAAAAGGAAGAACTGAACCAAAAGCTCAGAAGGTGGAATGAAGAGCAATGGGAAATTATTGCCAAAATCCTAAACCAGAAATTGCAGAGTAGACCAGTTTTGAGTAGCTCTGAAAGATAAAGTACCATGTGGAGAAAGAGAAAGAGGCTACAGGGAACAGAGAAACCAACCAAGTGAAAGAGAAAGTCATCTCAAAAGTGGATTATCTAGCACCAGTCATGCCACTTGAGGCCACATGAATTAGGAACAAACTGTCCAGCTGAGCCCTCTCTGAATGGCTGAACCACAGCATTGTAAGCTAAGTGAACTAGTTGTTTCAGCCCACTAAAACTTGGAAACATTTATTATACATTTGCAGACAAATATGCAATTGAAGCTTACCTTTCTTTACTACATTTAGTATAATTAGCTTTTATTGTCAGTTAATCTAGGCTTTTCCTCTTGAATTAGAAGTATTTAGGTTGGATAATAAGAGTTAGAATCCTTACCTACTTTAGGTCTTCACATTTATAATATAAATTATAACACATTCTCCAGTATGTAATTAAATAAATTGGCTCCTTGCTCTTCCAACTTTAAGAAGACATTCTTGACATATTTGTTGCTTATCATCTCTTATTGTCCTAAGGAAAGGTCCTTTCAAAGGCCATTTTCAAATAAATTAATCACTCATCCTAGAAATTCAGTGATATTATGTTCCAGACACTACTTCAAGTGTTTTGTACATTGAATATAATGTTATCCTCACCAGAAACTTGATTTTAATTATTATTTTTAAGAGTTAGATTTCTTGTGGTAGGAGGTTAACAATTAAAATGTTTATAGGAGCAATCTCTTGAGGCCAACATATTTGAAAGGAAGAAAAATTAAGCAGAAAAGAACAAAAGGGAGAGTACGTGTAATGCCTTTTCATCAATAGTGTTGATCTACCCCATGGAGAGCTCTGGAGCTGGAATAGTCCTTCAGAGTTGTTCCCAGTTGAGATGTGAGGACTTGGCATCATATTCCCTCTTTAGTTAGTGGAAACAGGCTGCTCTCTGGATGGACTATGATATTAAGCAAGTTGCCTATTTTCAATTGAAGCAACTGCTCCTGAGGGTTTATGCAGCTTATCATATTACATAATTATTAACTCCAGTTTTCTCATAAAAATGGTACATAATATTAATTAGTTTATAAACCATGAATACACACTTCGTTGTATATATAACATTCACACCCAAGCATTCACACTTCTAGTCTAGTCAATAAAATTGTTTCAGAAACAGTGAGACTGTATATTACACCTATTTATGTATTCCACATTAAGTTCATGAAGCCAGCCAACATAAATCTTCTAAGAAATGCTATTGAATTTATTTTTAAAAAGACGAAAAAATATCAAGGTATTCTTCAGAAACATAAACGCAAAAGGTTTTAACAACGTAATAAATCTAGCAATATATAAAAATGATAGAATGTTAAAATCAAGTTGAGTTTATTTCAAAATATGCAGGTGAAAAGAATAGTAGAATATCAGAGTATTATTTTATGATATTTTAGTATAGTATTTTCCAGTATGTTTCTACTTTTATTTTCAATGAAATTATAGTCTTTAAATTTGTGGTTTATTTATAATAAAATTACTATTTTTCAATTAATTCTCTTAATATTTTTAACTATATAATTCTAATTTACATGGAAATTTCAGAGAATTGTGCTAAAAGGAAAATATCCTCCATCTTTTTTTTTTAGGTCATATTTAAGTAGATAAAAGTTCATCCCTTAAATTTTCAGATTTTTTTAATCTTTATTTAGAGAAACTTTCTAAAAAAGATACATCTAAAACTTCTTGAATAAAATGAATCTTTTAATTTTTACTTTTAAAATTTTGCCATTTTGAGTTTGGCAAATTTTGGACCATTTGAATTGAATTCTATTTCAGTATAGAATGTAAATTCACCCAATAAAAATAGTACTTATATAAAATATTTGTCCAAACATGTATATTAAAAAACAATTATAGAATTTCAGAATTAAGTTTTTTTTTACTTTCTTTAATGTTCATTGATCAATTTGTTAATCTCTTAATTTCACTGTAATATATTTTAATATATTCTGTGAAACTCCACATCACATACAACCACAAGAATGGGTTCCTAATTAGAATAAGTTATATTCTATGTATGTATAATATGTCTAAATACATTCTACTGTCATGTATATCAGAAGAGAACAAACATAAATTTTCTGTAAATAGTATTTTTCATTTTGACATGAGGCACTTTTTATTGTGTTGAAATATACATTACAATGCTTTCTATTTTAACCATTTTACATGTAAAGTTCTGTAACATTAAGGATGATTCTATTATTGTGCAAACAATACCACAATCCATCTCTAGAACTTTGTAAAGTTTCCCAACCAAAACTCAGTACTCATGAAACAGCAATTATTTTTGCCTTCCTGTGGGGCTTTCACAGATTTTGACTTCTCTAAGTACCTCATATGAGTACTGTCATGAAGTTGGTCTTTTTGTGACTGACTCATTTGACTTACAAAGGTTCATCCATTTTGTAGTATTTGACAAACTTTATTTTCTATTAAACTTTACTTTTAATTTGTATATAAATATTAAACATGTGTTATAATGTGATATTTCAATGTATGTATACGTTGTGTGATATGTAACCAAGTTAAACATATCTTTCATATCATTTATCATTCAGTTATCATATAAACATTCAAAATCCGATTTTCAATCTTTTTGAAATATATGGTATATTATTTTTATCTATACTCACTTTACTATGCAGTCACACACAAGAGCTTCTTATTCCTATATAACTGTAACCCTGCCTTGCTCTGATAGGTACTAGTCTACTCTTAATTGCTACAAATTCTATCTTTTAAATTCTGGATTTATTTTCAACTTTAAAAATTCTCTAAACCTTCAAAAGCTGATCCATTTTATCACTAACCAAATTCTTTTATTAAAGAGTTTGAACTGATTGTGAAACAAATATGACCAAAAGAGAACCACTGATTCATGAAAGGTAGGAATTATAGCTTACTGAAAGCGATATATGAATTATGTTTCTCATAATTTGAAACCTTTCTAAAATTCAACAGATGTTAGGCAACAAAGAGTAAATATACACACTTTTATATGAAAGAAATTATTATTTAATATTTATTATTATTAAACACCAGCTTCATCACAAAAATTATGTAGTTCAGAGACTCTTGCCTATGCAAATTTTGACACTTATAAAGTCTATTTCAGTAACTAAAATATCACTGCTCATTTAGATGCAATTATAAATGATGTATTTACCCAACCAATTTAATCTGTATTTGGTTTCATAGGGTTGTTCATTTCAAAAACATTTTCTCCAATAATTCTGTGATTCACTAAAATTGATTATGTAGGTATTGATATTATTACTAATATTGCTATATCAATAAAATGAGTTATTTTTCCATATATAACTTTTTAACTGCACTTACAAAGCATTCAAGCATTTTAAAGATGAAAATGTGCAAAATGAATATAACAGTAAAACTTTTTATCTAAGTAAAATGCCATAATGTAGAGTGATATAGAAATGCATTTTCTACAACTGCATATATTGTTGCCATCTTTCAGATTTTCAAAATTAGTAAAAATTCATATTTTTTACCAAATTTGTTTAGAGATGTAATTAAGTTAATTTTTCAGTAAAACCACCTTGAATTTTTTGAGAATCACACACAAAAGAAAAATAACAAGTATAATTAAAGAGCAAAATAAATAGT
This sequence comes from Urocitellus parryii, assembly GCF_045843805.1. Taxonomy (NCBI): domain Eukaryota; kingdom Metazoa; phylum Chordata; class Mammalia; order Rodentia; family Sciuridae; genus Urocitellus; species Urocitellus parryii. Next base: position 3,239,222 of record NW_027553327.1, read on the forward strand.
TGAAAATTTGTAATGTGCATGGAATTTATTAAGCTGGTCTTGCAAAGGCATTTAGATTTTTCATTATTTGCTTTATGATACTACTACTCACTCCATGTACCATTTATATTCCATATATATCTCACTGATAATTTGACACATTTCCTACTAGTCATATTAACTTATAGCTTAGCAGTTTCCTGAATATCACGAGCTTAAGTAAATTGATTGGCATATCAAATAGCTTACAGGAGAATCATGGCTGAATAATTTTCCTACTATTACACAAGACTGGAATTAGTTACCCCTATCTTATCCTATTCTGTAGCACTGTGTTTTTATTAGCAACTGGCTTTAGTAAAAGAGTGATGATTCATCTTTGGCCATTTTTCAAATTTAATCACATGCTAAATTGATAACTCTATTACTGAATATATATCACATATACTATTAGATAATACTTTGCCAGGTGATGGGAAAACTAAAGTTTCTTAAACCAGTTCTAGTTTATTTTATACAATTCTTGATAGTACTAATTCATTTTTAAAATGAAATACTTTGGCACAATTCCTTCAGCAGTCAAATGCTCTTCCCGGACAACAGGCATAAATTTGTACTTTTCAAGGCAAATGGCACATCTGGGTCCGTTATTTGTAAGAAACATCATGAGTATTTAACTATATGTAAAGCTGTAACATTAAAGATAAATGCGATTTAATCTATTATGTACTGAGAAATTGAGTGAGGGGTGAACAAGGAATTAACTGATTTAGTTCAATGAGTGAACTATTTTCTAACATGGGGAGAACTCCAAATAAAATATAATATACTGAAAGTCGATTTTTTTTGGAATGAATGTTCTGGAAGATGAGAGAATATCTATGGAGGGTATTACTAATTTGGGTAGAAGTTTGAAATAGATGTCCTCTTGCCTCAGTCTGTCTATTACTGACAGCAATCACTTGTGCATCCCAATGTATCCCACTACAGTGAAATATAGCTTTCAATGGGTTCAGTAAGTTACTAAAATTTGCATTTTGCTAAAGGTAATGAAACAATAAAATGAATTTATTCTAGTTTCTACTGTTTATGGAATCACCTTATAGCATAGAAAATCATGGACATTAAAAAGAAAAACCAAGTGCAAAAAGTAGCACACTTAGAAATGCTAGCAGCTGAATCATTATGAAGTAGAGGATTGAAACTTTTTTAGTGCAGAGCACAATTCAAATTTCATAACTTCTTTTTCAGTGCCAATACGCAGTCATCATTATCTTTGTCAAAATTATTTATTTAGCACCCACAGGTACCTGCCACTCTACTAGGTGTTGAATGAAGAAAGTAAGATATACATATTCCATGCTCCTCTAGGCTCTCTGCCAGGGAGGCCTTTTGATTTTTGGATAGAGCTTATGAAATTTAAAGTTTTCTTATTTCCTTGATATGGACACAAGAGAAGATGTAATGTTTTGTTGTTTAAATATAGGTTTTATACACAGAATACTCCTGGAACTAAGAAAATCCTGATTTAAAAAATGCATAATTTGGTTAATTTAACAAATAACATTAAATATTAGAATTGATTTAAGTTATATAAGTAATATATTTTAATATATACTTATTATATTAATATATAAGTATATATGCTAAATATATATACTTATATATTTTATATATAGACTTTTCAAATCTATAACATAATTATTGTATAGGAATCACTTGTCCCTCTTCCAATTTTTTACTTTTTTCCTCCTAAACTATTTTCAGCATATGATCCTAGAAATCATTCTAATATAGTAATACTAAAGTTTTTCTTGAATAATCTTATGATTATGATCTCTTGAATAATTTTATATTGTAGATTAAGATTGTAACATTATTTTATAAGTTCATAAAAATGTCATTCATATATATAAAAGTAATTTTATATAAACATAAATGATATGATAGTGATTTATAATATGCAAATATATGAAATAATATATTAAATGAAAACTGAATTCTTAACTCATTTCAATGTTGTTATTCAAATTGTTATGCCATTTCAAGTCAAAGAATTGATATGGGAGGGACAGTCAGAGAATAAAAATTAGTAAATTTTGGACTCAAAATAAAACCTTTAAAAGCAGAATAGAAAAATAAAAGATATTATATCACTAAAATATTTCCTTGAATTCAAAGGGAAAAAACCCTATTACCTGCTAACTACAGTCTTTCTTAGATCTACTCTTTTCTATTATTCCTGTCACCCTACATTTAACCAGTCAGTCTGAGCTATGTCTCTTAATTGCCATAGCTATACTCTTGAAAATCAGATATATAACTATTCTCATTAAATCCTATTAGTTACAGGAGTCTAATTGTTATAAGTAGATATTTTCCTACTTTTTTACGTCTTTGGGAAGAACAAATGATTTCTGCTAAGTGTTTAAATATGAGCTCTCAAATAGACTGTAATGGGTATATTTCATCTGGACATTTGTTGTATTTAGCTCTAGAAGAATAAAATGTTACAATATCAAAGCATATTTTCATACATTAAAAACTTTGACATTATAAAGAAACTGTACCTAAGAACAAAATTGCTCAGAAATCTGATCATGTGAAGTGAAGTACAGTAATTTCAACACTTTTCTTCATATTCTGGTGGAAGAAATATACTTTACTTCTCCACTGACAACTGTGCCATTTGTACAACAAATGATGTCCTCTCCTATCATGCAAAGAAATGCACATTCTAAAACTCTACCTTTTCTTCCCTTTCTTTCATTTCTTCTTTCCCTTTATCACATGAATCTACTGAAAACAAAGCAAAATGAGAAAACAAACAACAAAAGCCCTGCCATCATAAAAGCATATTTTCTTCCTGTAACTTAGCTTCCCTTGAGGTAACTGTGCTCTCCACCTTCGTTTCACAATATTTGTAAAAGCGTGCTCTGAAACCAGTGTTGCCACCTCTCCTACTGCATCCCTCAGTTTTCCCTGTTTTCTGCAATCGGCTTGCTGTCCTTTCAGATTCACTGACAAAATATGTCCAAGTTGATGACTTCTTTTTATTTTTCAATTTCATTAACTGTTCATATTGCACATGTCTGTGTAAATATTTAATTTTCTATAAATTCTCTTCCATCTATTTTTCCATATCTTTATTTTTAAAATCTCTGTTAAAAGCTCTGTTAATGATGGTAAGGTGGAAGGTAGCAGGATCCATAATACCAATATCCTGGTATTGTTTGAAAAAAAATTGTTTAAAAAAAATGTAAACTGATGTGATACAGCAATTTGTATACGGGGTAAAAGCGGGAGTTCATAATCCACTTGAATCAAACCGTGTAATATGATGTATTAAGAACTATGTAATGTTATGAACGACCAATAAAAAAAAAAAGAAAAAAAATGTATGTGTGTGTGTGTGCGTGGGGGGTCTGTCTGTCTCTGTGTGTGTTATCATGTATTGAACCTAAGGATGCTGGGATTATACTGTACCTGGTTCAAATGCTATCTCTTGGCTATCTAAAATAAGAAAATGAAACAGGTTTCATTTAAATTTTCAGAGAGCTTAAAATTTGTATTATTTTATTTTTGTTTTCCTCCTTTCTAGATCTATAAGAAACATTTATTTATCTATTTTTGTCATGAGTTATTAATGGTAATTACCTTTTTAAATCTGTAAAAAATTTATTTACAGAGCTATTTCTTGGTTCACCTTGTTAAGTATTTTATGAAAATAAATGTTTGTTTTCTTTCCTGACATGGCTTTTCTTGCTATTGCCTGAATTCAGCCACACTTGGAACAATTCTCAGAGGTTATTTCAAGATTACTCTTAAATTTGCAATTGGTAGTAATATAGTGTGAAAATCAAAATATACTTTCACCTTTCTAGAAGAAATTTAAGAAAATACTCAAGGTTGTGGGCATTTTCTCAAATATATTCTTTCTACTGTTAGAAATACATACCTAGTTGATTAAAGATGTGTATATAGTCATACTTTTCTATAGTATTATTATAATGCCGTAGGTATGAAAGTAAATCAGTCATTAATATATTTATTTAAAATTTCTATATTTTCATACAAATGTAAAATTATCATAGGAAATTATAATGTTCGTCTCTCTCTACTTTCAGAATCATTGTTAATGTAACTTATGAATATCTTAATCCATAATGATGTTAATGTCAGTTGAAAACATTATATATCAGTCACTATCTTTGTTTGAATTCATAGGAAATATTTCATATCCAATTATTTCTGGCTTCCTCTTTCATAAAACTCTTACTTAATGTTTATCTAAGTCAATATTTCTACATCAATTGCTATATCCAGCTTGATGCTTCAACACAACATATTTTGGACATTCCATATCCTGTATTTACAGACATACCTGTTTTTATTCTATGGATGTATAAAGCTACTCAATGCAGGAGGACTTTCTATCTTTCTTATAATACATTATAGATGGATTTGTAAGGAATCATCTGTTAAAGAATGCAAGTTTTCTGTGAAACCATTCTCTTGGTGCTACAGAAATGTCTGCAGGCTTGTCAATGTGAGTTCCTGGGAGGGTTGAGAGCTCTGTTAATGATAGTAAGGTGGAAGGTAGCAGGATCCATAATACCAATATCCTGGTATTGTTTGAAAAAAAAATTCAACAAATGAATTATGTGTTGGCTAAATTAACAACTTAGTTTCTTATTTTGGTTCTCATTTCAAACTTTCCTTTCAGGAAACTTTCTGCCTTCCCTCCCAAGTACTTTTCCTTCAAAATAGTGTCTAGCTAGCACAAACCGTGTTTGATTGAGAGTTCCAACTACATGTATCCATATAGGAGAAAACAGAGTGAAACCTAAAAATGAAAACGGTTACTGCAAATGAACGGTTTAACCTAGAGGAACGAAATTTGGTGAGCCAAGTGGGATTGTTGTACTGATCATAACCTGCAAGTATCATCAAGATTGGGTGAAAAAATGTTTGCTGAGATTTCAGGAAACACATAGTTTTTTGGAAGCTTGGCAACCCCTTTCAATGAAAGTGATTCTCGTCAGTCTCTGCTTGGAGCTAATTCAATAGGAAACAAACCGTAGAGATAGAACTTGGAACTACTTTATTGTGAGAAGTTTCAAAAAGCTAGCACACAAAAATCTTCCATAAATACAAAATTATTTTAGTTCAGAATTATATTTAAGTCTCAAGATATGAGTTTAACTAAAATTTTTTTAATATGTAGAATTACATTGACTTAAGACTTCAAGTTTTGTAGAAGTGGAAGTTTACAAAGAGGAGCAGAGGATGATTTTTTAAACTACATAAATTATGAAATTTGACTACAACAAACATAAAAAATCAAAGACACCTATTTTTCAATAACTCCTGCTTCCATTTACATTCACCTTGCATCATAATTGCATATACATAAATTTATTTCAAAATTAGAATTACTTACACATATTTTTGGAATATTGAATTTTATTGTACAATTATCACATGAACAACATTTTAAGTTTATGTGTACAACATGCATTAGACATTATTTGAAGGAATATCCACAGATATGAGTCATTATTTATTTTAAAAATTAATCTTTGTTAGACATTCTTGGTTCTAGAAGGATAACATATATATCATTCATAAATGCCAAAGTTAGGTAATATTTGAAGTCTTTCAGGAATACTTGGTCAGAATTATCTGTTGGGTGTCAGATTTAATTCAAAAATTGTCTTTTGCTTTAAGGGAAAATAATGATATGCACATAAGAACTGAGTGCTTTGAAAATCTATACATGATACAGAGATGATGAATATAATCCCCAAATGTAATACAAATGTGTTTACAAGTTTGAGATACAGGTATCTAAGTTTGATAATGAAATATCTTAGGATATACTTCTATGTTTTCTAGTTCATATTCATTACACTAAGATGGCCTCCAATCATTTTAGCTTTCAGGTGTCTATTTGTGCAAATTAAATTTATTTCTAAGTTGCATTAGAAACCAACTAAGTACCAGTTGGTCTGGCAACGATGTGGGAAAAATCAATCCTTTAGAAATAATGGAAAAGACTATCTTGGAAGAAAAAGAATGTGTAATATCTATATTGCTACCAGGTGTTGCTCTAAAAGATGTTATTTATAGTGAAATATGATTGGGTCACTTCCAGTGATGAGAATTTAGTTTTCTTATTATCTTAGACACTATGGCTCATCTCCTGTTTCAAGTGTTGGCTGGATTTTCATGGTAATATCTTCATAATGATCAAAAGCAATGGCTCAGTTAATGGGGTTATCAGTACGACTGCAGATGCTGCCAAAATCTTTTGGCTTGAAATCAACAACTATAACTGTGTCCAATTTCTTTCCATATATATATCATAACATATAAGGGAAGAGAGTAATGCCATTAAGAGCTAGAATTATAAGGAATGTATAATATGATTATACAAGCAAAATTTTAATGTCTGATTATTACCAGGGAAGTAAATTACTTTTTCTTATTTACACATAGCCACCTGTTTCTTTCAAATGAATTAAGTATCAAAATACATGAGGGTATTTGATCTTAATCAGATAAAATAGCATTTGCTTAATTTTTATTAAACATTTGTCAGAGACAAATATTTTCTTATTGAGTTAACCAAAAGAAGTTACAATATTAATAGATTCTATTTTGTTACTCATTTTTAATAAAATGAGAATAAAAGTTAAGCTTCCCTAAGCTTTGTGAAGCATGGGAATTGGAATCAGAGTCACAAAGACTTTCTATGAAAAACATAGGAGGAAATAATTCCTGCATTCATGATTGATGTTTTAGGGACCAATCAAGAAAAAAATTCTTAAGCCCATAAACTATTAGAGCATAGAGCCTTCTCAGAAAATGTAGCAGATGTTTGTTCACTTTGGACAAATAGGAAAGCAAAGTCTTGGGGGAGATATTGATAATAAGTTAGTTATCTTAATTTTATCTTAGATCATTAGGTTTAATCAAGCTAGTTACAAGTAAGGATGCTTTCTTTTTGTGCTTCCTGCTGATCTACTGAATCCTTGTAATATTTTTTTATGCCACAGCTCAGTTGGATTCCTTGTCTGAAGCCATATTACTCGATGCAGGAAAGGGCTTTTGAGAAAATAGGATAATGTTATTCACATCGAAACTTTGAAATTTTTTTTCCAAGAGGGAATTATTGATTGTGTCAGCATCCTTCACATTGCATTGCAAAGATTCAATGTGGAACAATGATTTATTCTATAAAGGAACACAGGACATGATTGCCCTGCCTCCCACCCTATTAGTACTTTAACATTGGACTGCTTCACACAACCGCTTTGACATACAAATCATCCCCATTGGTTTCTAACCATATGAACTGTATTTGTATGCTGCTGTGTTATTATTTTATCCCATTACACTCACAAACCTTATTTAAGTACTGAAGTTTGTGACCAGGTCTCTTGATATAAGGTTAATTGGAAAATTAAGGAAGAAAAAAATCAGTACTTCTCAATGCTCTGGTTCAAAACTAGAACTTATTGTAGTGTATATGAGAGACTACTTTTTTGGTGTTATTGTAAAGTCAGCTGTAGAATTAAAAATAAGATCAAGAAAATCTGCATGCCAGACATAGACACTTTTAAGGGTTATCCTTTTCAAGACTTTTAAATGTATAGTGTGATGCATTCAGTAAAAGATCATAATAAAATTATATTTTACATTGAAAATTTTATTGTAACAGCTTTCATGAAAAGGAGAGAGTTAATTAAAAGCTATTTATACATATGAAATATACTGGTCAATGATGGCAGTAAAAATAAATTTTACTTTACCACAAAGTATCTTATATTTACATATTAGTTATATGTTAACATGATTTTAGAAATTTTAAAACCCCTTAATTTCCAGAATTTAATCATTGTTTTTCAAAGGCCTTCAAATATTTCCTCTTTTAACAACATAAAATTATTTTACATATATTTTTCAGTTTCATAGCAATTCACAATAACATAGTAAAATTAATTTTAGTACTATTTTATAAAATGATATTACCATATGAATGTATCAGATGAGTTAAATAATGATGATTAATAGACATTTCCATTTCCTCATGGACTATTTATGAACTCACAGTCACACAAATGGAATAATAATAATTTGTAAAAATTTCCCAAGGTTTCAAATAATATTTTCACAATTTAATGGCTAGTTTGGATAAGAAGAGGAATAAGGGTGGAGGTATGGAAGCTAAGTCATCTTCTAAGCTTATAAACATGTGTTTGGTCATACAGACTAAGAAATTTAAAGATAGATTTCTTTTCTTCTATATTTCAATTGCATTATGTGCCTTATTCCTGACAAAGACAATATGTCAAATAAAACATGCTTTCTTTATAGATCAGATATGCATTTCTGAGAGAACAAAATAATTATTTCTATATTTAAAAGCTTCATCTGAAATTATAACATTTAATTTTTAAAATTTGGAAATATTTAATTTTATACTCATTCAGAAATACAAAATTGCATGTACTGTGGTGATACCTTGTAGTATTTTCATATATGTATATATTGTATAATGTTTAAATCAAGTTGAATGTATCTATCTTCTCAAACATTTATCATTTCTTTATTGTCTTTGCTTTTAGTTTTTTTAAAATGTACATATGATTTTACTTAATAAGTTTATGGTTTGGATGTGAGGTGTCCTTGAAAAGTTCACTGGTGAGACAATGCAAGAGGATTCAGAGGGGAAAAGGTTGGGTTGTGAGATTTTTAACCTAATCAGTGAATCAATCCCCTAAAGGGATTAAATGAGTGGTAACTAGAGACAGGTAGGGTGTGACTGGAGGAAGGCATTTGATGCATAACTTTGAGGTTTATATTTATATTTGGCAAGTTGAGATTGCTCCACAAAGCATACTACAAAGCAATAGTAGCAAAAACTGCATGGTACTAGCATAAACACACACACATAAAGTAATGGTACAGAATAGAAGACACATACAAAGCAATACAAATATAGTCATCTGATTCTTAATGGCATGCCTAAAACTTATATTGGAGAAAAGATAGCCTTTTAACCAAATGATGCTGGAAAAACTGATTATTCATATATTGAAGAATGAGACTATATTCTTATCTCTTACCTGATACAAAAGTCAACTCAAAATGTCTGAAAGACCTAGAATTACATCAGAAAATATGCAATCCTAAAAGAAAACTTAGGGCCAACACAACAACAACGTATAAACACAGGCAATGACTTTCTCAGCAGAACCCTTAAAGCTCAGGAGATGATATGAAAAGTTAATAAATAGGATGTGATCAAATTAAACAGCTTCTGCACAGCAAAGGAAAAATTAAGAATGTGAAGCGAGAGCCTACAGAACAGGATAAAATCTTTGTTAGCAATAGAGGATTAATAACGAGAATACATAAAGAACTCAAAAAACTTAACAAAAATAAAAGCCCAATTATTAAATAGGCAAATGAACTAAACAGACATTTCTCAAAAAAAAGAACTACAAATGTCCAACGAATATATGAAAAAATCTTAAACATCATTAACAGTGAAATGCAAATAAAAACTACACTAAGATTTCATCTCACTCCAGTAAGAATGGCAGTCATTAATAATACAAACAACAATTATTGTGGAAAAAGATGTGAAGAAAAAGGAACACTTTGACACTGTTGGTGGGATTATAAATTAGTACAAGCCCCTGTGGAAATCAGGATGAAGTTTTCTCAAGAGACTAGTAATGGTACTACTATATGACCAAGGTAGGCCACTCTTCAGCATTTATCTTAAAGGATTAGAATCATCATACTGTAGAGATACATGCATACTCATGTTTATTGCAGCACAATTCATAAGAGTCACAGCTATGGAATTAGCCTCAGAAGTCCCTCAATGGGTGAATGGATTAAAAAAGTGGTATATATAGACACAATGTAGTTTTATTCAGCCACAAACCATGAAAGTCAGTCATTTGCAGGGAAATGGATGGAATTAGAAAACATTATTTTAAGTGAAATAAGCTAAACTCAGAAGTCTAAGGGTCATATATTTTCTCTTATATGTGGGAGATAAAAAAAGAAAGAAAAGGTGGTGGGGGGGCTGTTATGAAAATCAATGGAAGATTAATAGAGTAGTGGAAATGGACCACAGGGATTGAGGACAGGAGGGAAGCAGAAAATAAAAAAATAAAAAAAACGGGAAATGATATTGGCAAATTATTTTGTTATATTTTGTGCATGTCCAATATTTGACAGTGAATTCTACTATTATATACTACTATAATGCATGGTAAAAAGGGAAAAGTAAAATTTAAAATGGTGATTAATACCTCAAAATGTCCCCATATTAATTTTGAATCCCCAAAATTAAAAAAATATCCTTTGAAGAACCAGAACAACTAAAACAAAATATTATCAGTATTTACCCCTCATTTTTCTCAAGGATGAAGAAAAATAATGTATAATGGTAAAAGTAAAATTAATAAAATTTCTCAGAAAATAAAAAAGTACAAAAAAATGGTTGCTGTCTTAGACATGCAATTCTAGCTCAAATTCTGCCCATGGTTATGAGATATAACTTAGCAGATTTAATAACATGCACAACAAAGAATTTGTTTATATGTTTTAAACAGCTTGAAGGCAAAATTATGAAATTTAGTGGTATGGACCACATACAATCTTCATTCTAGTTCCTCCAAAAGTAGAAAATATTTCACCAAATTGTCAAATCATTCTCAGACATTTTAAATGTTTCTCCCCAAGTTTTTGTGAATTACATATATATTAGTATGTTATATTGAATCATGACTTTTACTTAAACTGACAAATTTTCTCACCATCTTCTTACAAACTCCTTTCATATTAAATTTTGGCTTAAATCTAAGATGTCTGTTTTATTCATATAGAATTTTCTTCTCTAATCCCATCACCTTTCCTTGGGTCTATCTACCACCAACATGATCATTCTTATCAATGGCATCATTATTCTAATCTAGCATTTATATATGTGAATTTGTGTATATCTAAAATAAGATTCAATAGTCAACAAATCCATGAAGACATTTCCTGATCTTCCCCCTTTTGCGTATTCTGAGTCAGAGCTTGAAAACTGGTGTGAACTGTATGGTAACATGAGTCAGTCATGAATGGATTACAAAGGCAAAGAGTTACTACTACTTATGACTTCCAGATGGAAACTGATACAGCTTGGGATTGGTCCAGCTATAAATTGCCTTCTTTTTACCTTCTTGTGCCCATAGACATCATCATTTTTTGTGTATGTTGTGGTGAAAAAGTTTAGGCCATCCTATTATAAATTGTGATATAGTTTTCATTGTGTTCTTATTTATTTCACTTAATGTTTCCAAAAAAAAAACCCTCTTCTATTTTATGCAATCAATGATTTTTTAAGCCCTACATAAAATACAAATATTTCAAAATATACTTGAAAAGTTCCCAAAATGAACTTTTTCTTTTCTTGTTTTTTTTTTTTTTTTGCATTTTTGTGTTTGTGGGAAGACTATCATAAATTCTGCACTGAATAAAGTGTCTAAGTACTTTTTTTGTTGAGCGAATGAAGAAATGAAAAAAAGTAGGTTGGACTACTGAAGGTAAAATATTAACAGAAACCTTTGGATACATTTAATTCTTTACATATTTTGTTGCCTGATATCACATGAGGTGTATCACATTAATTGTTATTCATAATTGAGGGAATGAAAATATACTTCAGTTCAGATTTCTATGTCTTTTTTTGTTCTTTAACTCGACTTACACATATTTAATTCTGTTTAAGTTTTAATGAGTGGGCATTTTACTTATTTTAGATTCTGAAAACAGTTACCCAATCACAATGTACTTTGATAAATTAAAGAATCAAGGCTTTCCAATTTTCTCCTATTATGTGCTACCAAAACTAATTTACATTCTCGGTACTGGTCTTATCTCCTCTGTATGTATTTTTCTGTTGTACTTTTTACTTCTTTTTAAAAATATGATGGGCAATTTAATCATGCGAGAAGACTAATTTCTCAATGATTCTTTAATTTCTATTATTTTAATATTACTGAATACATTTTCAAGATGAAAATGGAAGTCAGCTGTAAAAACTTAAATGTATCAATTCACTTGTTAAATTTAACAACTTTGTTACATTTAACAACTTTTTGGAAATATTAGTAGAGAAGCCTACTATTTGATAGAAATGTAACTTGCATTCTTTTCTTAGCCTGAACTATAAAATCATTTTTGTCCTGCTGGTGTGTTTCTTCATTAATTCACTAAGATAATATATATTATATATACCATATATGTTATATAATTATATATAATATTTAAATTTATATATTATTTAATACATAATTTCAATAATATATTATTAATTATAATATATTATAAATATATTACAATTATCTATACTATAATTCTATATGTTTATATCATATATAATATATAATTATATAAAATATATTAACATATAATATATAATATACATATTACATATATAAAATATATTTTGTATTTATATAATTATATTATATAATTATATAAAAATAATTATAATTTACTTTCTACTACTTAGGATGATATATTATATAGACATATTATATATAAAATATATAATATGATATACTTATATAATATATAATATGATATATAGTATTTTTATTATACAATGTGTAATATATTATAAATATATATCATATAATTGTATATATAGTACATAATATACATATATGTACAACTGATTGTGTGTGTGTGTGGAGATATATATATCACATGCTAGGTGAGCGTTCTACTGCTGAGCCACAACCCCAGCCCCTAATTCACTAAGATAAAATTGATATCAAGTATATTTGAAAGAACAATTGATATACACCTACTGACAACTTGGACAGTTCCATGACTTTGGGTAATTTTGTTTGTGCTATTTAGAATACAAAATATTGCATGAATATGGTTTTTGTAACTAACATTCTATTGTTTTTTATCTATAATTTTACAACTCTTCTTGGTAAGTTCAAGGAAAAATTAGTAGTTGTTATTAATCTTATTATTAATCTTTTTAATATTGTACTTAACCACAAAATTTACCAAAGTTAAAGAATTTCAAAGTAAGAGTAAAAATCTAGAAATGGTTTAATATCTCATGATCTCAACTCTTCTTTGGTGTTAGGTGCCAATTTAAATGTTCCTTCCAAAAAAAAAAACAAAGCAAAACAAACATGTACCATGAAGTCTTAGTTCATTTTGTGTTCTTATTAGAGAATATATCTGAGATGTGATAATTTATAAATAGAAAATTTACTTTTGTTTTTGGAGTCTTGGAAGTCCAGGAGCATGGTGCCAAAATCTCCTGATAGAGGTTGTTACATAGCGAGGAAGTGGGAGTATGCAAGATAGGTATCTCTGATCACATAAGAGTATTAATTCCCCAGTGAGGTCCACTCTCATAACCCCAAATAATCCAAATTAACTCCCAAAGGTTTACAGTCCAAACACCATTAAAATTTTAAATTTGGCATAAAATTCCCACTATGAGAACTTTGGCAGAACCATAACAGATAGATCAGAAGTAACTCAAGGAGATATTCTATGACAGTGATAAGAAGTTTATGTCTCATGAAATAATGGGTTTGGTAATTTATTGATATCTTGAATTTTTAAATCTAATTTTGTTTGATTTTATAAATTTTTTTCTTAATTATTTAACTAAAAATGTCAAATGTATATTTATTTTCTAGTAAATAGGATTATGCATTACTAAACCATTAGTTTCTGGGAAGAAATAGTGAGGGAAGAAAATGAACCAATTGTCTATTTGTAAGTTCTGATCTATGTCCCTTGTTTTTATCTCATTTATTCTACTTCTCTACTCGCCCTCAATCTTCCATTTGCATTATTGTGTTCTCTACACAGAACAAGAAATGATTTGGGCTATTAGAAAAACGAGAGATGGAGGGAAAGGAACTGAAATTTCACAAGTTACATAGTTGAAACAAAGCATACACTTAAAAATATAGCGGGATGGTGGATGTACTGAATTTATGTAATTAAAATGGGAAGATTTTTTTTAATCCGTTTTAAAACAATGAGAATTAAATACAGTTGTTTATGGGACTTTGTTATTTTTATTTTTCTATGATGGATTTTTTAACTTTGTTTATATATTTATTCTCTAATTCAACAAGTTATTTATTTAGTAAATATTTATTAAGAATAGTTATATCCAGGTATATTCATGGTACTGGAGATAGATGATAAATAAGACAAAGGTGCCATAGGAAACTAAATATGAGCAAGCTAAACTAAAAAATAAACAGGAAATGAATAAGTAAATAAATACATAAATACTAATGATAGCTATAAATGCTATTCCCTAAAATATTTCTTCATATCTAAAAATATCATTCAGAAAAGCACATATAATATTTTGAAAGATACTATTTTTAAGATCACCAAGAATGTTCAATAACTTGGAATAACCTAGGAAACTACATAAGATTATTGAAAGAAAGAATATCTACTTAAAAGGGAAAGTAGTACTTGCTCTTTTATTGAAAAAATAACATTAATTTAAATGTTAATATAAGATGTGTACATTTTCCCTGTATCACTTATTAGATATAGTTCAGTCACAATAAAAATCTGACAAAAAATAAATAAAACTGAACAAACTGATTGCAAAATTCACATGGAAGTGAAAATAAGCATGAATCATTAATTTTTAAGAAGGAAACAAAGTAGGAGGATTTACTGTACTTGATATCCAAATGTATAACAATTAAATTATACCACATAACAATAGGCAAATAAACCAATGTAATAGAACAGAGACTCATTAACAAATTCACATTTATTGCCCTTCCTTTTTTCTATAGATCAGCGGGAAAAAGGAGCATTGTATAGCAGTAGCTCAATCTTGAACAATTTATTTTATATATCGGAACAATGAAATTATCTCTACCTTACATTATGCAGAAAAAAATAAATCCAGGTCAACTTATGTTATTTATGTACACAATATATTCATTTATTTATTTAATTTTCTAAAAATTAATATTCAATTCTCTATGTTATTTTTATTTAATCAGATCACATTCCTCTTCCTCCTCATCCTCCATTCTTAGTGTTTTACAACAGTCTCTGGCTCACATATGGTGATATTCGTTCTGATATTCTCATTATTTACAGATAGCTGTATTCCAAAAGAAATAAAACCCTAACCACTATTACATACATCCAGGTATGGGCCTGGGCTCTGTTAGTTCTCAGGCTTCAGTCTGGACACTTATTTCATTTTCATCCTGTATTTTGGCCACAATTATATTTAGCTTGTTTCTTGAAATCAATCTCTGTCTCTCTATCTTCCATCCACCCACTTCAGGCTTCATAGTATTAGTTACAAGTTTACACTATTTTTCTTAATGAATTATCATTTAATTGATTAAATGATAGGTCTCTGTTAGGCAGTGTTCCTGACAACTCTCTATGTCTCCTAACTATTATTTGGTGTAGAAATTTATATAGACTCTAAAATTTTTACTTTATTCAAATGAAAATCTCTATCTCAGGTCTCTTAAGTGTATTAAAAATATTTTGGTCATCAATTAAAAATAGCTATAAGTTTTTTTTGTACTTCAATTTAAAATCCCATGTGTATTTTGATGATGATATTGTTCAGATATCTCAAATTTAAATTGTGCTCTATCAATTATACCTACAAAGAACTTGACTTAGAATTGATGTTACATAGAAAATGTAGAGAAGACTTGAATATTTTTAGTGTTAATTTCAAGACTATTCCAATGAATAGTAAATAATGTTTAAATATCAGCTTTCCAAAGTATTATTTATACATCTAGTTACTTTGTTAAAATTGACTACATTGCATATTTTTGTGGCAAGATATTTAACAACAAGTAATGTAAAATTTGAACTGTAGTTATTGTAATTCATTCATTTCATTCTAAAATTAAGATCTAAAATTTTTAACTTCATATTTATTATCCTGCCACAACTTTTCAATTTTTGGATTCATTAATTTAGTATAACAGAAAATCTGATTTAAGCTAATATAGTCATTATCTATTTAGGAATTCTAAGTATAGTGTGTGCTTACTTTCCTTCCGAGAATCATTTGCCATTTCAAGTAGAGCCTTTATTTCATTCTTTATTTTCTAGGACTTCATTATCTATGCTAAGTCTGACATTTTCCAGATTGAAGATACTAAATTTGTCTTTTTCAACCATCTGTGTTAATTCTTGTGCTAAAACCATCACTTATCACTTTGCCCTAATTAAATCTAACTGTGGATATCATTCAATGCCCTAATAACTTCTCTGCAGTCTTTCCCTCCCTCCTTGACAAAACCAACTTGTATCAATGCTGATAGTAATTCCAGCTCAGTGTCTCTAAGATAGATGACCACGTGCTGTAAAAAGGAACAACTCTGAGAAGGGCCTTCCTACTCTGATTGAGCCTTTCCATTTTTATCCACTATAAAATGTTTAAATTTGGAACTTCCCCTTCTTGAATTTCTAATGAAAGGCCTACAGCTGTAATTACCTTTCGCTTTGCCTTCTTTGCAGTTTATCAGTGTTCTCTATGGTCATCTTTCATGTAATTTTAATTTGTTATTGCTGCTCGCTTTTGTATCTCATCTGCGTGAAGCACATGTCCAAGAGGCAGGTAGTGGTTTATATCATCGTATTTTTGTGAGATGAGTTATTTGTTCAGTGATTGTGTCTTCATGTTTGTTAAAATTTCTAGACAATTAAATTTCTGTAAATAATAAGCTCTATTAATGGAAGGCGATCCTCAGGGTTATACAAAATGTCATATAAGAGGAATGGAGGGGTAAGACAAGATAATACAAATGGAAGAAATGATTTACAGTAAAAGGGGTAGAGAGAGAAAAGGGGAGGGGGGGAGGGGAGGGAAGGGGAGGGGAGGGGGGATAGTAGAGAATAGGACAGACAGCAGAATACATCAGACACTAGAAAGGCAATATGTCAATCAATGGAAGGGTAACTGATGTGATACAGCAATTTGTATACGGGGTAAAAGGGGGAGTTCATAATCCACTTGAATCAAACCGTGTAATATGATGTATTAAGAACTATGTAATGTTATGAACGACCAATAAAAAAAAAAAAAAAGAATTTCTTTGCAACGAAACAGCACGCATCGATCAACCAACTTGTAAAAAAAAAAAAAAAAAAAAAAAAAAAAAAAAAAAAAAAAAGCTCTATTATTTATGTTCTACTACCTTGGATTTCTAGTACTTTGAGCATTTTGTTCCTGACTGCCTGCTCTAATATGCAAAGAATTATTCCTGTATCACTGCACACTCAAATAACCAAATCCACTGTTTATATCCAGCAAAAATTGTTGTTCTTCAGATTTAAGCAGTTTTGGAACTGCCACATTCTTATATATATGTTATAAATTTTAATTTTACCTTGACAAAGCAAATTTATATATATGTAGAATGTGAGTCTCTATATCCAAATAAGGTCAAATCTTATTTTATTTAAATTTAGTTTTAATAGACATTATCTATTTTTTGAGCATTTTGGTTTACAATAATTTTTGTGAAGTTACAGAAGTTACTATATATGCTTTTCTCTACTCCTCCCAGTTTCCCTTTTACTAACACCTTCAATTAGTATGATTCATTTGTTATAATTGATGAATAAATATTGATATAATATTATTAATTAAAGTACACAGATTCCATCAGGTTCACTTTTGGAGGGTCTGGGGGTACAAGGGATTTAACTCAGGGGCACTTGACCACTGAGCCACATTCTTATCCCTATTTTGTATTTTATTTAGATTTGCATAGCACCTTGATTTTGCTGAGGCTGGCTTTGAATTTACAATCCTCCTGCCTCAGCCTCCTGAGCTGCTGGGATTAAAGGCATGTGCCACAACACCAGGCCCCTATGTCTGTAAGTTTGGTGTTCATACAGTCATGTATTCAGACAAAACTCAAGGTATAAAATGGTTTTTGTGTTGTGTGAAATTCCTTTGGTGTATTATAGACAACTCTCTCACTCCTAACCTTGGCAACCACTAATCTGATATTTCTACCACAATTTTGTCTTTCTGAAACATCACATATATTGAAGCATATAGTATGTAAGTAGTTCAGGTCTGACTTGTTTCAGGTAGAATAATCCATTTCAATCTTCTGTGTGAGTGTGTGTATCTTCAGTGTGTTCTATTATTTATGTGTAAAATACAATTAAATGGATTCTTTTTCAATTTTAACCATTCCCCGATTGAAGGAGTCAAAATTCTTTCAAAGTTTTGGCAATTAAGATGCAAATTGTTGTAAGTATTGATATTCAAGACTTTTTAATAAAATTAAGTCTTTGGTTCACTTTAGTAAAGGGCTATGAATAGGACACTCACTTAATGTATTAAGAATGTTTAATTTTGTCAAAATCTGCCAAATTGTCTTTCAAGTGGCTGTCATTTAAGATTTCTTTCACACAAAATATAAGGGTACTAGTCCTACAAATCTTTGGTAGCACTTGTTATTATAAGTTCATTATTACTTTATAAGTTTTAGAGATTCTAAGATGTATGGAATGATCTCATTGAGGTTTAAATTTTGACTTCTTCAACAAAAATGTTTAGGGTATTTTATTGGTCTTATTTGCCACATGTGTATCGTTTTAGTCAAATATCCAAATCTTTACTCATCTCAGTAGTGCTCCTTTTCTTTCTTATTCTTGACCTTTTTATATATTCTAGATATAAGTACTCTATGGTTCAATATTGGTCCCCTTAAAAACATATTTTGAAATTCAGTTGCTATCATGACGATGTTGACAGGTGGGACCTTTAATAGTTGATTGGACCATAAAGGAGGGATTGCTGCCATTATGAAAGGATAAGTTCAGTTCTGTCTCATTATTTCATTCTATATATATACCATATTTTCTTTATCCATTCATTTACTGAAGGGCTTCTAGATTGGTTCCACATTTTAGCTCTTGTTGACTGTGCTGCTGTCATGTAAGTATGCAACAGTCATCTCACCTCTGGAGGGCGCAGGGAACATGGCACCTCTTGAAATCCAAGACAGTAGACCCCAAAGTGCTGCTGCTCTGCTTATGGACTTGCCACCCTCCAGAACAATGAGCCAAGAGGTTACTTTTCCTCATCAATGACCCACTTAAAGCAGCACAAAGCAGATTAAAATAAATAATTCATCAGAAGTTATCTTAGACTGTTGTTTAACTTTTAATCACTGAAGAGTATCATTCAAAAAGAAATCTTATATTAATAAATTTTAAAAATTAATTTTGTTCTTTATTTCCATTCAGAAATTTTTATTGCCAGGACTGTTAAGGTCCTCCTTGGTTGATTTCTAGAATTTTTATAATTTTATATTTTATATTAATTTTTATTCCATTGATACACAAATATATACATATTATATGTGGCTAAAGTTACTTTTTGCCACATTTTACAATCTTCAATGACCATTTGTATAAAATAATATATTTTCTCCATTAAATTCCCTTAGTATTTTGGTCAAAAATTAATTAATCATATCAAAATTACTACTGTAATATAGTAACATCATATATAAGATATGTATATGTTTTACTTAATTCTAGACCCAGTTGTATTTTATTTTGTTCATTATTCTTAATCTTTCTTCTAATAATACACTGTCTTGACACCTATAGTTGATACTATAATTTGAAATCAGGTAGTATGAAGCCACTATCATTTTAATTATTATTTTCACTAAGATGTTTTACTTTCATGTAAACATTTTAACATCTATTTCTGGATATATACAAAAAAATTTTGTGTTGTTTTCTTTCAGATGTCATTAATCTATAAGTCAAATTTGGGAAGAATTGAAAACTTACCTATATAGAATCTATATCCATGAATATGTTCTATTTCTAAATTTATTTAGGACTAATGTGATTCATTTTTATTATATTTTATAATTATTAACATATAATGCACATATCACACACAAATATATGTGTATACATATGTAAATCTATATAATGTTTTTGTTACTGTTGTAAATCTTAATATTTTAATTTTCAATTTTTTTTTTTTTTAGACTGTATGACTAAATTTATTTGATATCCAATTTATATAACATTCACAACATATACATTGTGAAATGACATTCTGGAGGAAGCAAAACTAGTAGAGACAATAAGTAGATCAGTGGTTCCAGTGCTAGGATTGGTGGGAGGAGTTGATCACAAAGGAGTGGCATGAGGATTTTTTTGTTGTTCTTTGTGAAGGTGATTATATGCATTTATTACAACTCATAGTGAATGTACACTAAAAGGGATGAATTTTGCTGGAAAAAAGCTCATAAAATAAAAGTCACACAGAACAAATTTTAACTCACTCAACTGATAAGAAAAATCTCACAGTGGGCAAGTGATTATCTGAATTAGAGTAGCAGGATAAGAACAAAACCTCCTGACTCCCAGTTTTTTTACCCTCTCAGTACAAAATGTGCCACATTAATTTTCTATTGCTGCCATAATAAATCACAAGTATAGCTGCAAAACATTCAATTATTGTCTCACAATTCTGAAGGTCAGAAGACTGACACAGGCTGCTAGATTCTCTGTTCAGGGTCTCATGAGGCACAAGTGAAGATGTTGGCTGGCCTGGGCTCTTTTTTATCTGAAATCTTTAGGGGAAAATCCATTTCCAAGACCATTAAAGTGCCTGGCAGAATCCAGTTCCATACAGTTGAGGGCCTGAGGTGGTTTCTGTGCTGGCCATTATTCTCAACTTCTAAAGGTGCTCACATTTCTTGGCTTATGGCCCCCTGTATCTTCAAAGCCAGCAAAGCCACTACAGGTCACATTCTTTTCTATTCTCAGCCAGAAGAAACTGCTTAAGGGATCACATGATTAAGCCTGCCCAGACAATTCAGGATAATCTATTTTAAAATCAACTGATTAATAATCTTAGTTATATCTGCAACATCTTTTTTGCCCTGTAACATAACATTACAGGCATGACACCAGGGAAGGGGGGCATGAAGGTAAAGGGGGCCAAGACTTTACCTACCACATACATTTTACACAAGGACCTAGTACACAAACATACATGCAATGAATTTCCCTGAAAGCACTGCTTTGACGACTTCTCTTCCATTTTGATATGTTAAATTTACATTTTTACTAAATTCAGTTAAGACAAGAATGATTAATGATGTCAGTAAGATCTTCTGTATTCTTATTGTTTCTTTTAAAACTTTTCTGTAACTGAGAGATGTGTTGAAGTTTCTAACATTTTTATTTTGCATATTTCTCTTTCCATTTTAAACCATTTTTAATGTATTTTAACTGAAATTTTCAGTGCTTATACATTTGAAGTTGTTATGTCTTCTGAAGAACTGATTTTATAACAAGCTGACTCAATTTCTACTTTGATACCTTATTCAGACCTCTAGTCTGCCTTTTATTCATGTAGCTACACCAGCTTTTGTCTGATTATCATTTCCATCATTTCATTTGTATCATTTATATGTCTGTGTTTGTATATTACAATTGGGTTTCTACTAGACAGTCTACTGAACGTGCTATATCATAAAATTTGAAAATTTCTCCTTTTTTGCTTCTGGTAAATAGATTAAATGAGTTTATTTAAAGTGCTACTAAAATTTGAAGTAAATCTACCATCTTAACATTTATTTTCTATCTTCCCCATTTGATATTTTAATTTTTTTTCTTTTACTATGTCACTCTCTGAGTTAATTATTTTTCTTTTTTTTATGGCCACTATTGAAATAAGAACCATATATCACTCATACTGTGTTTATATATTTTCTATTGTTTGTACTATACAAATATACTTTTATCAAGTGTTTTCAACATTCTAAATAGTGTAAAAATTATTTAGCTTACAAAACACACAATAAATGATGATGTTATGTTGTTTATATTTATTCACATAGTTATATTTTATAATACTCAACTCCTTTTTGGATCCATTCCAAATATTTTCTTTGTCTTCTTCCAGTTCTTCCTGGGAAAGATATTTCAACATTTTTTGTAGTGAAGTTCTGCTGGTGATAGGATGCCTGAGAATTATTTTTGTATGAAAATCCGATTTTTCCACCTTCATTTTTTAATAATGTGTTTATTGGGTGAGGAATTATAGCTTGTAATTTATCTATCTAATCATGATGGTTTGCATTGTTTTGGAAAATATATTTCTCTGTCTTAGATTTGATGCCTTCTACAAAATTATAATTTTGTTCCTGTCTGTTTACAATTATTATTGATGCACTGATTTTTAGAATTTTAGTCATATATTGCTGTCACATAATTACTTCATGTTTCATTTTATTTGGGGTTAATTGAGCTTCTTAGATCCATGGGTTTAAAGTTTGTATCAATTAAAAAAATCCATTAATTCTTAAAATATTTTCCTGCCATCCACTTTTCTTCTGGGAATACAACATGACATGTAGTATTTTTGGAGTGAATACTAGCCCATTAATGCCCATTTATTTTTTCTTTTCTTTTTTTTTTCACTTTGAATAATATCTTTGGGTTTGTCAAAACTTTCATTCATCTATTTGTCTACTTCCTAATAAGATATTAATACAGGATTTTCTGAATTTTTTCAGTTAAGAAATTTTATTAGAGCCTACTTTTTTTTATTAGATGCAGTGTCTGTGTTTTAATTTCTAGATTCTTAATCCACTTTGAGCTGAGTTTTATGCATAGTAAGAGGTAGGGGTTTAATTTCATTTTTTTGTATATGGATTTCAAGTTTTCCCAGCACCATTTGTTGAAGAAGCTATCTTTTCTCCACTGTATATTTTTGGCATCTTTGTGTAATATAACATAATTGTAATTTTGTGGATTAGTCTCTGTGTCCTCTATTCTGTACCATTGGCCTACCAGTCTGCTTTGGTCTCTTATTTTTCCAGATGAATTTCATGATTGCTTTTTTTCTATTTCTATGAGGAATAACATTGGGATTTTGATTGGAATTACATTAAATCTGGTGCTTTTGGTAGTATCTTCATTCTGATAATATTAATTCTACCTATCAAAGAGCAAGGTAGATCTTTTCATCTTCTAAGGTCTTCTTTGATTTCTTTCTTTAGTATTATGTAGTTTTCATTGTATAGATCTTTTGCTTATTTTAATAAGTTGATTCCCAAGTATTTTATTTATTTATTTATTTTTGATCTCTTATATATCAGGTAGTTTTCCTCATTTTCATTTTAGAGGATCTGTCACTGATATACAGAAATGCCTTTGATTTATGGGTGTTGATTTCATATCCTGCTGAATTTATTTACTAGTTCTAGTTTTCTGCTGGAACTTTTTGGGTCATTTAGGTATAGAAACATATTGTCAGCAAATAGTGCTAATTTAAGTTCTCCTTTTCTGATGTGTATCCCTTTAATATCTTTCATCTGTCTAATCCCTCTGGCCAGTGTTTCAAGAGCTATGTTACATAGAAGTCATGAAAGAGGGCATTCATACCTTGTTCCAGTTTTTAGAAGGAATACCTTCAATTTTTCTCAATTTAACATGATGTTTGCCTGAGGCATAGCATAGATAGCCTATATAATGTTGAGATATGTTCCCATTATCTCTAATTTTTCTAATGTTTTGAACATGAAGGGGTGTTGTATTTTGTCAAATGTTTTTTTTTTTTGCATCTTTTGAGATGATGATATGATTTTTATCTTTAAGTCTATTGATTTGATGAATTGTGTTTATTGATTTTCATTTGTTGAATCAGGCTTGCATCCCTAGAATGAACCCCCCTTGATCATTGTGCACTATTTTTTGATGTGTTTTTCTATATGTTTTGCCAGAATTTTATTGAGAATTTTTGCATCCATGTTCATTTGAGATATCCATCTGAAGTTTTCTTTCTTTGATGTGTTTTTGCCTGGTTTTGGAATCAGGGTGGTGTTGGTCTTATAGAATGAATTTGGAAGTGCTCCCTCTTTCTCTAATTCCTGAAATAAAAAGAAGAGTATTGGTATTAATTTTTCTTTAAAGATCTTGTAGAATTTGTGTATCCATCTGGTTCTGGGCTATTCTTGGTTGGTTGGCTGGCTTCTGATGGTGTCTTCCATTTTATCTCTTGATATTGGTTTGTTTCAATTGTGTCTATCATCCTGATTCAATTTGGGCAAATCATATGACTTAAGAATTTTGTCGATGTCTTTGATATTTTCTATCTTATTGGAGTACAAGTTTTCAAAATAATTTTTAATTATCTTCTGTATTTCTATAGTGTCCTTTGTGATATTTCCTTTTCCATCATGTATGTTAGTAATTTGAGTTTTCTCTCTTCTTCTCTTCCTTACATAGCTAAGGGTCTGTCAATTTTATTTATTTTTTCAAAGAATCAACTTTTTTTATCAATTTTTTAATTGTTTCTTTTGTTTTGATTTTAGCTCTAATTTTAATAGTTTTCTGCCTTCTACTGCTTTTGGTGTTGACTTGTTATTCTTTTTCTCGGGCTTTGAGATGAAATGTTAGGTCATTTGTTTGTTGAATTTTTCTTCTTTTAAGGAATGAACTCCATGCAATGAACATTCCTCTTAGTTCTGCTTTTATAGTGTCTGAGATTTCGATATGTTGTATCCATGTTCTCCTTTACCTCTAAGAATTTCTTAATCTTCCTCTCAATGTCTTTTGGAACACATTGTTCACACAGTAGCATATTGTTTAGTCTCCAGGTATTGGAGTAATTTTTATTTTTTTATATTCTCATTGGTTTCTAATTTTATTTCATTATGATTTGATAAAATGCAGGGTAGTATCTCTACATTTTTGTATTTGCTAAGAGTTGCTTTGTGGCATATTATATGGTCTCTTTTAGAGAAGGATCCATATGCAACTGAGAAGAAAGTTATTTGCTTAATTGAGGATGAAATATTCTATATAGGTCAATTAAGTCAATTATTGATTATATTATTGAGATCTATTGTTTCTTTATTCAACTTTTGTTTTGAAGATGTACCAGTGGTGAGAGAAGTGTGTTAAAGTCACCCAAGATTATTGTGTTGTGGTCAATTTAACCTTGAACTTGAGAAGAATTTGTTTGATTGACATAGATGCTCCATTGTTTGGGAGGTTTTATATATATATATATATATATATATATATATATATATACACACACACACATACACACACACATAAATATATATATATATATATATATAAAACATTATATATATACACACATATATATAAAACATTATATAAATATATATATATATATATATATATATATATATATATATATATATATATATAATGTTCTATTGTTGTATTGTTCCCTTGAGCAATATGAAATGTCTTTCTTTATCCCTTTTGATTAACTTTGGCTTGAAGTCTATTTATTTGATATGAGCATGGAAACCCCTGCTTACTTCTGCAGTCCATATGATTGGTATGATTTTCTCCAAACTTTCACCTTCAGTCTGTGTATGTCTTTTTCTATCAGATGAGTCTCCTAGAGGCAACATATTGTTCAGTCTTTTTTTTTTTTAAAAACCAATCTGCTATCCTAAGTCTTATGATTGGTCAATTTAGGCCATTAACATTTAGGATTATTATTGAGACATGGTTTGTATTCTCAGCCATATTTGTTTATTTTGCTAATAAACTTGACTTGTTTTATTCTTTGATTGGTTTTTCTTTAAGGCTACTAGCTCTCTCTGCTGATTTTCATTATTGTTTTTCATTTCATCTTCAAGAAATATTTTGCCAAGGATGTTTTGTAGTGCTGATTTTCTAGCTATAAATTGTTTTAACTTTCGTTTATCATGGAAGAATTTTATTTCATCTTCAAATCTAAAGCTTAATTTTACTAGATACAAGTTTCTTGGTTGTCATCCATTTTCTTTTAGAGCTTGATATATGATGTTCCAGGATCTTCTAGCTTTCAGGGTCTGTGTTGTAAAATCTGCAGATATCCTAATTGTTTTCCCCTATATGTAATCTGATTATTTTTTCTTGTGTCTCTTAATATTTTCTTCTTATTCTGTGTGTTGGGTATTTTCATTGTAATGTGGTTTGCTGAGTATCTGTTGTAAATTTTGTACATTTGTGTTCTGTAGGCATCTTGAACTTGGTTTTCCAAATCATTTTTCATGTTTGAACTATTTTCTGATATTATTTTATTGAATAGATTGTTCATTCCTTTGGTTTGGAACTCCATGCATTTCTGTATCCCAATAACTCTTACCTTTGGTCTTTTTATGCTATCCCATATTTCTTAAATATTCTGCTCATGTTTTCTTACCATTTTCACTGTGTGAACTGCATTCTTTTCAAGATTATATATTTTGTCTTTATTGTCTCATGTCATATCTTAAAAGTGGTTGACTCTGTTGGTGATGCTCTCAATTGAACTTTTAATTTGCTTTATTATTTCTTTCTTTTCAAGAATTTCTGTTTTTTTTAAGAACTTCTATCTCCCTGTTGAAGTGATCTTTTGCTTCCTGTATTTGTTTATGTAGCTCCTTATTGAAATAATGGTTTGCTTCCTGTATTTGCTCTCTTACAATATTTTTCAATTCACAGAACTTTTTAATCATGTGCATCCGGAGCTCCCTCTCTGTAATTTCTTCTGCTGTAGTTGCCATTTATTCTAATAACATGTTATCTTGGATTGGGGGGGCACTTTTTTCCCTTGTTTTTTTTTATGTTGCTCATGTGTCTTTTCTTCTAGCTCTGTGGGTCTGGAATGTTACTGTTTTTACCCTATAGCTTTATAGTAATCCTTTAGGGTTCTAATACCTATCATTTATGGGGAAGGACAATGTCAACAGATCACAATATCAACTACATACCACCTATGAACAATTCATTGCTATTAAGACGTTTACAGTTTGGTCACAATGTACAGAAATGTTGAATTTGATTATTATCTATAATATAATCAGTAGGTTTATAAAAGGGTTTATAGTTTTTGATTGTGGACAATGAAATGGAGGTGAGGTGTAGTAAGATACACTGAGGAGGTAGGATGTGTGATATCGAGTTAATATATCTTAGGAAGTGTGAAAGAGAAATCTAATGAAGAGAGTTAGTAGTAAGAGAATAGACAGGAAGTAATTTTTGGTAGACATGTACATGTGAAGACAGTAGCGTACATAAAACAAACACACATATATATTCAGGAAATTAAAAAATGTTAAAATAGTAAAAATTGGAGGGGAAAAGAAAAATAAAAGAGAAAAAAAGGGGGGCATATACAGCACACCTATACTATATTATTTAGATTTTCCAGACCTCAAAATTCTAATTTATACAAAGTTTTTGGTTTCACATATGTTGGCGATGTGAAGGCAGGAGGATAGAGGGGTAGAACAAAAACAGAAAAAAAATCTTTTTTTTTTTAAAGTTAATTAATATTTATTTTTTTTTTTTTAGTTCTCGGTGGACACAACATCTTTGTTGGTATGTGGTGCTGAGGATCGAACCCGGGCCGCACGCATGCCAGGCGAGCGCGCTACCGCTGAGCCACATCCCCAGCCCAGAAAAAAAATCTTGAAGGAAGAAACCAGGATTGTTCCTG
This sequence comes from Urocitellus parryii, assembly GCF_045843805.1. Classification (NCBI taxonomy): domain Eukaryota; kingdom Metazoa; phylum Chordata; class Mammalia; order Rodentia; family Sciuridae; genus Urocitellus; species Urocitellus parryii. The sequence continues at coordinate 3,266,796 of NW_027553327.1, forward strand.
TTTCCCTTCTCATGCAATAGGTGAGGTTGTCTGTTGTTAGCAAGTATCTATGACCTCAGGATGGTGAAGATAACCAGGTTGTGAAGGCTAGTCCTGGTGAAGGGTGCCTGGAAGTGAGGTGTGGCCCCCACCAGTCCCTGCAGGAAGACTGCACTTCAAGGGTCTCTTTTTGAGTCCTCTCTTATGACTTGAGTATCCAGTCCTCTCTCCCTATCTTGCCTGAATAATTCCCAATTACTCATCTCTCTGTTAGTCTCCAAACTTTTGCTTTGTTTTCCTCTTCCTTAGCAGTTCTCAATTGAGAGAACTCTCTTCTGAAGCTCCCATAGGCAGTGTCCTCACACTGTGCACCTGTCCCACTGAGAGCTTTGAGATACTGTGCTGGGTTACTGTTGTGGGGAGGGGGAGCGTTGGAAACCAGGTATCTGGCCAGCTGGAATTCCAATCTGGGAACTGATCCCAATAAATATGTTGAGGAAGGTGACCCAAGATAGAGGTGAGCTGCTTCCAGCACCGGGGACGTTGGGGGAGGTGGGGGGAACTGGGAGATGGGTTGTGCTATGTGTTCAGTGATGAGCTCTGTGACAGTTCTGTGGCTTTTCCTGCCTCCAGAGCCTGTGTAATGACCCAGGTGAAGGTAGATTACCAGATAGATAACTATGGCCATACCCGCTGAGTCGAGTCACAAGATGGCGGCAAAAAGGGTATTCCCTTGTTGGTAGATGGGGGTCCACAGGGAAGTTGCAGGCAGAGGTCCTCAGGGTAGGTAGCAGCTGAGTGTCCTGTATGGGAGTAGAGCAACATGTGGGAGTTCTGTGCTGATAGGTGATCCTGCTAAGGTGTTCACAAGCCCTGCTAGGGCTAGAACTTTGGGAGTTGGGTATAGGGAGTCCTTCTCGAACACTGAAGCCCAGAGCACTGGTGATTTCTGCATGAAATCAGCTGTATAGGGATCCTCTATCACTCTCAGAGAAGTAGTATTCCCACTAGTTGAGACCTGGTTATGAAGCAACACAGAATGCCGCCTCGCTTTGGGCTGCCATTTTGCATTATCTCATACATTTTTTTTTTACTTTTTAATTATTTTGAAATGGTTTTGATAATTGGATGAGTGAAGGGAGACTAAGTGAAGTAGAGAGAGTGTTCGGGAAAGGGAAGACAGAGACTGATATAAAACGGGTCAGATTTCATGCATGTATGATTTTGTCAGGATAAACCTAGCTACTATGTATTACTCCCAAACACTAATAAACAAACTTTTTTTAAAAAGTGGATTTCAAATGCAGATTATTGTCTTGTTTTCAATCTTTAAGGAAAAGTTTTCTAATTTTCATCATTGAGTATGTTGTCTGTTTTGATATATGTGGTGTTTATCCCATTGAGGAACATTCCCTCAATACCTAACTATTGACAGTTTTTATTATGAAGTATTACTGGATTTGGTGAATTAGGGTTTTTTTTCCATCTACTAAGATGGTCATATAGTTGTTGTTCTTCATTCCATTGATATCATGTATCACATTTATAAATTTGTGTTTGTTGAATCTTCCTTGTATCTCAACAATAAATCCCACTTGATCTTGGTGAATAATTTTTTTTAATGTGATGTGTTGCTGAATTTTGTTTCCCAGTACATTGAGAAGAAATTTTACTTCTATGTTCATCAGAAATATTGGCTTTTATTTTCATATACTGTCCTTATATGGCTTTGGTATCATGGTCATTCTGCCCTCATTAAATTACTTTGGAATTGTCACCTCCTTTTAAATTTTTTGGAAGTATTTGAAAAAGATTGGTACTAATTATTTATTTACTGCTTGGTGAATGTGGAAGTTCCTGGGTGGTAGTTTTTTTTTTTTTTTTGAGCCTTTTTATGTATTGGTTAAAAATGAAGTTCATGAAGAAAAATAAATCACAACATTTTCAAATTTTGTTGATTTCTGTATGTTGAACCTACTTTGCATCCCTATGATGAAATCCACTTGATCATGGTACACTAAATTTTTAATGTGCTTTTGTATGCTATTTTCCAGTATCCTATTAAAATTTCTGCATCTATATTCATCAGGGATATTGGTCTAAAATTTTTTATTCATTGATGTGTCTTTGGTTTTGGTATCAGCATGATATTTGTACTCATAGAATGAGTTTGGAAGATTTCCCTCCCTTTCTATTTCATGTACTAATTTAAGAAGTTCTTTAAAGTTCTGTTATAAACATGGCTGAGAATGTTTAAAAGCCCAGTCCTGGGCTTTTCTTTGTTGGTAGGGTTTTGATAGCTTCTTCAATTTTGTTACTAGAAATTGATCTGTTTAAATTTTTGATATCCTCCTCATTCAATCTGGGTACATTATATGTCTCTAGGAATTTGTCAATGTCTTCAAGATTTTCTAGCTTATTGAAGTATTCATTTTCAAGATAGTTTCTGACAAGCCTCTATATTTCAATAGTTTCTGTGGTGATCTTTTCTTATTCATCATGGATTCTAAATAGCTTTTCCCTTTCTTTTGGTTAGTTTGGTTAGGGTTTATCAATTTTGTTTATTCTTTCAATAAACCAACTTTTTGTACTGATAGTCATGTTGATTTGTTCTTTTTCTAGGGCCTTGAGATATAATATTAGCCTATTTATTTGTTGTCTTTCTATCCTCTTACTGTATAGGCTCAATGTTATTAAGTTTCTTCTTAAACCTGCCTTCATAGTGCCCCAGGAATTTTGATGATGATATTTCTCCAATGTTTATAATTCTTAACTTTTATATATTTTCTCTTTTTAATTTAAAAACATTATTAATATGTTCTTTCAAAATAAAACTTTAATGGTTCCTATGGTTCCACTCATTCTATCTAACCACACCATCTTTCTATTTTTTACTTCATCTCTCTTATTTTTAAAATAACCTTACTCCCTTTCTCATGCACACACACACGTATAAATACATATGCTCGTATATATGTCCATGCATTTCTTATACATAATTTTGTTTATATATGTATGTGTGTGTATATATATATATATATATATATATATATATATATATATACATATATATGTATATATATAACCATATATAACATATATGTGTGATTCTCTTTATATATTTCACTGCTTAGTTTACTGCTTATTTTTATGGTGCTCTGATATTATAATAGGCATCAAATTATAAGTTACCTATGAGTTTATGTTCCCTGAATATTTCAGCTATCTCCAATGGGTTACTAGAGTAGCAAATTAATTTTAAACTCCAGTTTGTTTTCTCTTGATGATGTAACATGGTGGTATAATGTAGGTAGATGATTCTAGGTAATATTCATTAACTGATGAACAGTTCAATTTACTACCATTGCCTTACACAATTAGAAAATGTTCAAATTGGCTGACATAAATATTAAAGGATAAAAGATAAACTCCACATCATGCATATGCACAGAAGAGAGAGGCTAGTGAATACTTGCTTGCCCACTTGTTTTAATTAGCTTCTTTCCCAAGGAGGAACTTAGCACTGTTTTGATATGATGCAAATAATTCCCATGTGAATGTGTTATTGCTACTTATTTCTGTCTCACAAAAGAAGTGGAGATGTTAATATACCTTCTAAGAAAAGAAATTTAATCTCTCTTCCAATATAACCTTTCTCTGAGAAGCCTACACCCATATATCCCAGGATACAGATAACAACCCTATTTTTAAATCAGTTCAAAGAGCTATCTATCCCAAGTACTTCTCAAAGCTATTTGTATTACCTAAGGTTCACACTTCACTACTTTTTCTATAATTCTATTGAAAAGACTTGTAGAAGGAGCCATGATTCTACACCAGCTCCCTATCTCCCCAGGAAGTAAAAGGACCAGGCTAAGCTTAAATTTAGGATTTCGGTCTTTATTAACATTGTTGATAAGTTCATTTTTGTGTGTGTACATATTGGAGATATTTTCTATAGCTTTGTAAAATTTATATCTTTTTCAAGTGTTAGCAGACTTTAAGTATTATGAACTGTATCTAGTAAGTTAATACAGGAAAAAAAGCACTTTTGAAGCCATAAAAATTAATGTCCATTATATATGTCCATACTTAATTGTCTATACACATGTATGTGTTCATAACATTTGCAATAACTTATGAATAAAGGTATAAAATCAACAAAATTTATAATAATTAGAAAGTTATGAATTTATCATTTCCTTAAGAATCACACTCTAGTAAGATGGTATTTACTATTCATATATTTATAAATATCTCAAAAGTTGGTAGAAAAAGCTTTATTCAAATACATTATTGATTTAAATGCTAATTCTACCTAAAAATCATTGTATTTTGGCATGCAGTGTTATTCTCTTTTCTTTTGTAAACCATACAATCTATTGAAGTCACAGGGATGATAAATGTTAAAAACAGCAGTCATTTATGGTTTATAGCCTTTAGATAGTTGAAAATTTTATTCCATAATAAAAATAATGAAGCAGCATTAGCTTTCACATCATTTTAAGTGAATTTTATTCAAGAGAATAAGATTTTGTTTATTTCATTCAAGAGAATCAGATTTGTTTATAAACATGGTAAAACTACAATGAAAAAAATAGATCAGTTTTGTTAATTTAATATCCATTGTTCACTGACTTTCTCATAATACTTGGGGACATATACATTCAATTGAACAGTGATTTTGTACCCAAGTACAAAATGAAAATTTTAAATGTAATATAAGTAATATAATCATGTATTAAAAAAGATACTGTTATTGATAGATTTTTGGTCATACTATGAATCGCTAACCCATATAACTATGAATTAAAAATGAACTATATACAGGAATCTGCTTATACCTCTATCAGAATAGTTTAAAGTACAGCAAGCTGGATACAGTGGTGTACATCTGTAATTCAGACAACTTTGGAGGCTGAGTCAGGAGAATAGCAAGTTCAAGGCCAGCCTGGAAAAATTAGAGAGAACTTGAATCAAAAATAAAAAGTAAAAAAGAGTTGGGGATGTATATCAATGGTAGAATGCACTGGATTGACTGCTAAGTACTACAAACAATAATAAAAACAAACAAACAAATAAATAAATAATTAAATAAAGCAGAAGCAAAATAATATTTAATAAAACATTGTATTAACATATAGCATAATATTTCTATATATAATACATTGTAGAACATATAATATAATACCCTTATTTATGCTCCCTATTGCTTGATGTCATCCAATTCCTTGGGACAAATTTTGTAACAGTAGAGAATGGTGAAGTACAGAACTGTAATGTTGCACATATCCAATGATGCATGGAAGAAAAAAGCAGAAATACCAACACATTATATTCTGAATATTTTGTTACAGAGTAGCTCATTAAATGCATACTCTTCATGCCTGTATTATGGGCACTCCAACTTCAATGATCACACTCTCAACCATCTGAGTGTGCTGAGATATTTCACTTGTGTATGTGAATTGAGCTTTATCATCTGAAGGTATTAATTAGGGTGAAGACTATTATATGTTTTTGGTGTTTATTACTGTTATTATTTTGCCTTCAGAATCTGTTAGCTTTTCATTCATTTCCTAGTTCCTAAATCTTAGTTCTTCTTTCTTCATCTTGTTCAGTCATTTCCATGTTTCTGTGTATATGTTATTACACATATGACCCCTATATAAAACTTGTAGCTCAATTATCATAATTTCTACACTCTGTTTCTCTATACTGTCATTTTCTAATTAAGGGCTATTGTAATTTTGTAGCCTATTCTGTGTAAGGTGACCAGCTACTTCAGCTATCTAATATAAAGCAGATTCACTGAATATAGAACTTCCAGGATTAAAACCTGGAATGCCCCCCAAAACTATGAGATTCCTTCCTTCCTTCCTTCCTTCCTTCCTTCCTTCCTTCCTTCCTTCCTTCCTTCCTTCCTTTTTAAACCACTAAACTACATCCCCAGTCTTTTTATTTTAATGTTTTATTTTGAGACAGGGTATCTCTAAGTTGCTGGAGATCTTGTTAAATTGTTGATACTGACCTTGAATTTGACATCATCTTGTCCTCCAAATCTTTGGGATTATAAGCATGGACCACCATGCCAGGCTTGTGTACTCCATTGTTATGTTTTGCTGTGGATAGCTGGAAGCTGTGGACATTCATAGCCCAGTCTTTCTTCATACATATTAGTTTGTTGTTGTTGTTGTTTGTTTTATAAGTTGTATAATAATCTACCTCATCCTCTAACATAAATGGAAATGAGTTACATTAATGTCTAACATACTTGGAACAAGTAAAGCTTCTCTCTTGTTTAAAAGCTTGAAAAAGAAATTCCATGGTTAAAGAGCATTCACAAGTTTTCATGAATAGGTTTCTTTGATAAGGATTGGTGTGTGTGTGTGTGTGTGTGTGTGTGTGTGTGTGTGTAAGAGACTTTAAGTAAATATCTGAAAGTTTTCAGTTTATCAATGTTAACCATTTTTCTATAGAGGCAACTCTTCCTATAAACTTTTTGTTTATAATCCTTAATTTCCATTTAAGAGTCATAAATTTTAAGAGACATTCCTTTGAGCAGACAGATTATTCTAGCTCATTGCTTTCTCATATTCATCTGGACAGTCATACATCTTGCACTTTGATGGCTGCATGCTGAATGGCCATTAGGTAAAAATAATAATGTTACATGTATAGAGTATGTTTTCAATGATTCATGGGGTAAAATGTAGATACAGTTATTTCTACCAGTAACAGCACTTATGTTTGAAGTAATAGTTCTTTCTGATATGTAAAAAAGAGTTTCATAATGTTTAATTCTAAATCTTTTAGACAATGGGCTCTACATCTTGAGATTGCTCAGGGTATACAGAGAGAAGTCACTTATTTTGATGAGATCACCTTGTGCACACTGCACAGCTGAAGAATGTTTCAAATTCCCTAATGACAGGAAATACAATTATCATTTGTGATTTGTGTCTATTCATATATGTACCTGCATGACTCTTTCTCTCACAAATAGTAGTTATTGATGCATGTGTTTATTGATAAGACATGTACTTCAATTTCCTGAAGACTGTCTTACTAAAGAAAGAAGGAAAGGGAGAAATCAATGCTATGAAACACTATGGTAATCTCTTGTGTATTCCATCCTCTGTACATAAACATATATTATACAACTTTTCCAGACAAGGCTTCCCTACAGATTCTTAGGAGACCTCCTATGCAAGTATATAATAAATGGGAGGTAAATTTCAAACAAATAGCTTATTTTTATTTCCAATTCAGTCATCCATTATGTTGGTCCATTATGTCTTGGCTCCTATGGAGTTGAACTCTGCAGGAACAATGAGTGGAGCAGTGCTGACTACTGTTCTGATTATGCCGGAAGCTGAGATAGGGTAATTTAAATACAATGAACTGGCCAATGGCTGGGTAGAGAGGGTTGAAAGAAGTGAGGAAGTCATTTACAGAATTGGGCAGCATCACAAAGGCAAGATTATCCAGGCTCCATCCCTCATCCACAGCACATGCATTCCTCCTTGGAATACTGTGGCCATCACCTGCTGCTAAAACTCACTTTTCTCTCATGCAGGTTAGCAAATAATGTCTATTTGGAACTATTAGGATTTGCTATAGTTTGACTAAAGAAAAACCCCACCGAGCTTTAAATAAGAAACTGCACCTGTACTTATCTCATTCTGCCTTCCTATAATCTACACTCTAGTAATTGAAAATCAAACAACAAATGTAAGAATGGAAGGATATTTAGGTCCAAGAGTTGAGAACAAATAATAATAAAAGCTCTAATTCACATTGCTGATGGAAGCAGAGATAATTTTTGCAGATATTGGGTAAATTTCTTTGCCTTTAGATACACTAGCTACTGAGAGAAAACTAGAGGACAACTTCAGGGGTGAATCTCGGTTAGCAAGTTTAAACATTTTTAGCAATGATTCTGATGATTCATTACAAATAAGAGTAGTTGCTCTTCCTGAGATATAAATTCAAAAACAAATTGAATGTCAATGTGTAGAAAAAGTAATGTGGTGAAGGTTCAAATCTGGATTGCTGCCCCTTAACAGGAAAGCCTATTGGTCTCATTTAATGCGGTATTTTATTGATCTCTTATAATAATGTGGCAAAATTGGCATCATTATCCATATTAGAGGTCCAAAATGTGAGCAAATTGTGTGCTATTGTGAAACTCATGGATTTGAACAATCACTGATTTCTTTGATAATATTCTTTGTTAATACTATGAAAAGCATATCACAAACTACAACTGTTACATTTGCCCTGATAAATCAGGTTCGTTTGAGCAGTTTGAAAATAATTTGATTTCATCATAGAAGTATTGACAGTTTTACTTATCATTGAATCAATAGCACTATCATATAAAATACAAAATTTTTCATTTATTATATATTTTTAAATTTAAGGGACAGTTAAATTTTAAAAATCTAGCAAATATTTTGACTGTGATTATGACCATTTCAAAAGTTTTCTTCCTTTTATTTTAAAACCCAATTAAGGTTTCATTTTTCTTAGGAAATAATGTGAAGCAAATGATTTCCTTCTTCTGACTTTTGGTTTTCAGAATATGAAGAGTCTTTTCTGCAGATTTTCTTACTGAAATTAATAACTTCTTTAGCATGAAAAGTAAGTCCAAAAGATCAAAAATGGCATGTGTAGATAGTATTTAGCCCTTAAGACAGATCTTGGCTAAATCCTGCTTTCAAAAAGCTGAAGGCAAAATGATTCTATGCAAAAGATTTTGAGTTAGAAATTTCCTCATCTAGTAGAGAGAATTATTCTGTACCTTAGGGTACAACCGGCAGATCATCATCCATTCCTCCCAATGCAAATTGAAAACAAAATTTGGTGGGTATGAATTAAATTAATGTTAGGAAAAACACACAGGACTATTTTATACTTTGAGATACAAACATAAAGTTGACAATTATTACTGAAGACTACTCTGGGGCTATTTTATCATGGATAGATTTATTTCATCTACTTTTTCTAGCATTAAACATGTAGCTAATGTACAGGGCATCATACATTTGGCATAGCTCTAACCAAAATATATCCAGAAAGAGGGAAAGCTTGACTGTGAGCTTGCTGCACAGTCTAATCCTATAATTTGGAATGAAGGAAGCAAAAGTTGCTTTACAAAGAGAAAGTGCTACAGGAAAACTAGTCCAAGGTAAGAATCCTTGCATAATAATGTACTCCATTATTTGGTACACACCCTCTTTAAATATCTAAACAGAAAATTTCAACATCCCAACCCACTACATAATACAGAGTGTGCTTCACAAATTAGTGTTTACATTATTTGACTCCTCTTACTCTACATGTTCACAAATATTAGCTTCTAAAGTCCATATTACTTCTGTAACATCTCACTAAAGCAAAACATCCTTACAAGAAACCAAATTACCCCATTCACTGGACATTATGCATATTACTTTCTGTAAAATAGATGTATTAAAGTTTACCTTTAAAACCATTCTCCTTTTTAATTACATACGAAAACAAAAAAGCACAATTCACAACTTTCCCATAAAGATAAGTTGTATATGGTATAAATTTGTGTGTAATATATACTTTATTCCAAACAGATACATCTGTTATATTATTTCTCCTATTGCAGAAATAAATCAACATGGGATGTCTTTCCCTGGGGAAGAATTTTCTGCTGCCTTTTCCTCTATGTAAACAAAACATAGGTTTCCTCTACAAACAGAACTTTCATTTTATTCATTTTTAGAGCAAAGTTCAAATGACTGTATTGGTCCCATGAGTTTGCTTTGATTCTAAGGACTAGCCCCAAACTTAAATAGACAAACAAGCAAACAAAAGCCCCATTTCAGAGGTAGTAGACAAAAGAAAAGTAGTTTCATGAGGATTTTACAAACATCACATCACATAGGATCATGTTTTTAGGAATCCTTTTTTCCTCATAGATTTTGAGGATGATAGCAGTCGAATTCAGTGTAAAAATATAACAGAATATAGTCTCCTTAAATAAGCCAAACCTCCAATTCCATAGCCTCAAACCGTAGTAATTAATCATATCTTCAATGTAGTCAATTCATGTTGAGGTTTTTCATAATAAGAAGATTCAGTTCTTGGGTGAAGAAAATTTAACCATAATATTTTCATTTGATTTGAAAATTAGTAAATCATGCAACTTATAACTGAATTTATTTTGGAGTACTTGAAATTCACACGAGATTTTCATAGTCTTGATGATAATGTTATGTGTTTTATGAATGTAAAATACAAGAATGACTTAAAGTGGAAAAATATATACCTGCCATTCATTTCACTTTCCCTGCTCTCATTTTCATTCTTACTGCCTTGCATACTTAGTTCTTCTATAAACCTAGCTACTTGAGTAGTCTTTCTGGTTCCAAAACCATTCCTCCAACACATTTTCTACAGTGCTGTGAGTTAAATCGTGTTCAAATACAATTTGTGTGTGTGTGCGTGTGTGTGTGTGTGTTTAACTTCATTTTTGTTGGCAATCCAGTGCTTGCCAAATTACATCTGGATCTTGTGTTTTGTGTGAGAGCCTAGATCCCTGCCCTGCCTGTGTTTTCTTTCGAATTCTAGGAAGTTATTTAATCATCATTAAGTGAATCTCTATAATATTTTATTTCTTGTCATCCCAAGCATTTTTTTCTACTCTCTATATCAACCCCATCTCTTCTACTCCTCTATATCTTGATTTTCTTATTATATTTTGAGACAGAGGCTATTTGAAATAAAATATTCCATTTTCTAATCTAAATATGCCTGTTCTTTTTCCCCTCCCCTCTGGGTCCAGATAGGAATCTTTTAGTTTCCTTTACCACGGGCAGCCTTACCACTGGAGCTCTGACTCTGATATTCTCATGGATGACTTTGCCTCTTGAATAGCCTTCCCTTTACTGCACTCTTATTTTTTAGTCCACTAAAACGTAAGTACAAGAGAGCCTCTTTCTAAAGTTTCCTAATGACAAAAATAAATTTCTCTATCTTAAAAGTATCAGCCCATCAGGTGTGACCCCTCTACTGCTACAGTATGATACAAAAGCCATTCAGTGCAATATAAATACACTCAAATCGCAAATCCCCTGAAACTTGGCTTGATTTCCTTCTGTCTTCACAAACTATTCTTATAATAATAATTAAATCATTATTGTTAAGCTGGTATTTATTGAAGGCTTTCTATGCAGACCTTAACTTGAAAGCTTCAAATAGATTATTTAAATTAATCTAAAGAAAATAAATTTGGAAATGGAGAAAGTCTAAGAATTGCTGGAACTAGCAATTGGCAGAAGTTGTGTTTCAATCCAAGCTAACTCCAGAACTTACATTCTAACTGACCCTTTTGTATTAGAAACCAGATTTTGAAATAAATAAGAAATGAAACAATTATCTTAGTTTATCATGAATTTTCTGTACCATTTAGCACTATTGATTGTTATATTATTAATTAAATTTTTCACTTCCTTGGTTTCTGAAATTGCAATTTTTTTCATTTTTTCCCTCAATTTTCTTCCCTCTTCTTCTAGTTCATTTTCTGGTAACTTTATTTCTCCTTTACTCCAATATTGCAGGAATCATCCAAGTGATCTCTTCATGACCTTCTGTTGTCTCAATAATCTCTTCCTTTACCCTGTTACATCTTTTGATTGTTATTTGTATGTGGATGGCTGCCAATTTTATAAATTTTACCCTGACTTTTCTGCTGACATCTGAATATGCATTTCCAGTCAACTTGAGCAAGAATTTTTGCTCCTCATTTAAGCTAAATACAGTCACCTCAAAATAAAAGGAAAAGTTTCAGTGTTCTCCATACCGTCATCAAAAGTGTTATCTTTTCTGGCCTCATATCTACTAATATTGATAAATTAAAGAAGTTTGATAAACTGGTCCAAAGATGAGATGTACTTTTAAAAGGGTTATAAAATATCAGAACAACAAACCATCATATTTAGCAGTAAAATAACTAAAATTTGTAAGTGAATATAAGTTTGTTTTAATATTTTGAGATAACATAGTATATTATAAAATGAACTTAGGTATTTAGATTTTTTTTGACAATTTGGTCAGTTTATTGCTTCCTTGAAACCAATCATGGACTTAATTTTCATTTTTTTTCTGATTAATTCTTCCCCAAATATACTTGTTCTTCTTCCTATTCTAAGCCATCCATAATTATTAAACTCTTATGCTAAAAAAAGTATATAATCTCATCAGGGTAGGGAATAATAAAAACAGAAAGGAAATTCACAGGAGGCTGGAAATTTATTTTTTAAACTCTGATTACCATCCAAAGGTGGTAAATGATTCACACATTATGTGGTGAAGTCAAATGAGTAATGGATAAGACCATATATTAAAATTCAAAGAAACACTTGTGTGTTTAACCTGACATGAGCTGATATATAGATATCTGTTATTCACTTTTTGTGTTATTGTTGCTATCACTAGCATGGAGACAGATGTATTGTGCCACATTTACTTTAGTGAATTTAAAATACTTTAGGTTCCTTTATAACTTTCAGTCTGAAATATAAGACAATTAATTCATATATGGAAGACTTTGAGAAACAGTCTATTAAAGTAAGATATAAACTAGGGAGTCATGATCAATATTTTCTGTTGTAAAGGAAATTTTCACTATTGAATGTAGTATTAGTTGATGAAGTGCATGGGTGACTAATGGAGTAGTAATGTACTATTATGGAAGAACTATTTATTTTATCTTGGTATAATGGGAAATCTATGAAATGGGATGAATCTGAAATTAATTTCACTGTGATAGGAATGTGAGGGTTCTTAGAAATTGGAGAGTTTTCAGTAATTTCTTTTACTTCTCATGTATGTTTGTGTTCTATGAAGAAGTATCATACAATATCTTAAGAAGATGGTCAATTGATGTTAATTTTAACAAATGATTTGTATGCATATTAAAGTTGAGAAGCATTGCTATGAAGGCTCTTCTAGCAAGTGTCTCACAATGAGGACAATTTAGAAGAGAGGTGCCAAGCAACCCACTGCACTGCAAACATGTAGTGTAAGAGGAAATAAAATTGAGTTGTCTTAAGCCACATAAATATGGGGTTACTATTTATTTAGTGGTACTGGGTATTGAACCCAGGGCTTTGTGCATGTGAGTCAAGCACTCTACCAACTATGCTACATCCCCAGCCCAGTAGGTTTATTTTTTAAGCATAATTTATCTTATTATGACTAAGATAAATATCAGAAGTCCTGTGTCATATGGAATAAATGATCCCATATAAACATTTGATATATGTTACCTGAAAATTAAACATGAAATATTAAAATAATTAGGTTGTTCCAGCTATAAGATGTCATATGTAAAAATTTTTAGAAATTATTTAAAATGTTTTAGAGTTGCACTAAAACAGGCACATTTATTTTTTCAATTCATTTAATTATATAAGGAGGCATAATTTCATCAAGTCACTGCACTTTTTCTGGTATTTGGTACCATTCAAAGTGACCATTTTAAAAATTCTTACTTTCTATTACATTCAAGAGAAATTTTTAGCAGAGTTTAGTTTGTAATTAAAAATAACATCATCAAATCATCAAATTTAAAACAATTTTCTGAGGATATTCAGATTATTAACAAAAGTAATTTTATAAGGTAAATCAAACACTAATGAGCTGTGTCATAATTTGTTGTGATTTGTAGGGGACACAAACACAAAGAACTATCTTACTCTATATTCTAGAAAACAACAACATAAAATAATTGAAATGTTTTCTTTTAATTATAAAATTTAAAGAATTTAAAGTGATAGCTTGATTGAAGATTTTCTACAATATGGGCCCATGTATGATACTTTTCTAAAAATCAGTAAGTAGATCTCTTTAGTAAACCAGAAGAGTTTAGATAATAGATTTTGATAATGTCACTTAATAATTAGGGTAGAAACAAGATAGTGTTATCAATAACTGTCATCCCAGTAGAAATTGCCCTTTTGGAACTTTGAATGATCAAAAAGAATTTAACTAGAGAAATTAGGATGATTTATATACAGATGTTCCTCAATTTACAATAAAACATGAAGTCTAATACACATATCAGAAATTAAAAATACCATTAAGTTGAATTTGCATTTAATATGCCTAATCTACCAAGAACAACAACATAGTACATTATAGAGTCAGTGGTCTACTCTCTTAGTTACATGGTTGAGTGGTAACTGTGTCTCCCTACTGCTCAGCATCATGAGATGGTATCACATTGCATGTGCAATCTTTAGGAAAGATAAAAAATAAAAGCAAAGTTTCTCCTGAATATATATTTTTTGCATTATGATAAACTAAAAAATTACCAAACCATCTTGAAATTGGAGGCATCTGTACATGAAACATATCATACCAGAAAACTCATATAATGCTTCAGTATGATCAAGTATCAGTGGGATATAGTCACAAATTACTCGCCACTATCCTTTTTATTGTATGCTAACACACTATCCAAAAACACAGGAAAGCCAAAACAGGAATCTCCACCCAGCTATCCTTTATATGCCATGCAAGGCATTTTATAGCATGAAATAAAATTTCATATTGAGAAATTTTAAGTTCAATATTATAAATATGATCATGTAAAATATTATTTAATTTATATATTTTTATTTAAAATATTAAAATATTTATTTATGCATGCAAATTTAGTGCTACACAAATCTATTTCTTCATGAGACACTGAAACCAGAACTCTGCACAGGTTTAAATAAATCTATTCTCTGAATTCAATCTAATTTCATTCTATTTACACTTTTTAAAATTAATATAAGATCTTTGTCAAATCAGACTTCTGCAATATTAGCCAACTTACATACTACAACTCAGGAAACAGAAAGTTTTCTGGAGAATAGAATGAAATCTGAATAACCCACAGAAAAAAATACAATAATTTTGTCATAGATTATAATAAATGTTTTTGTTATAAGAAATAACAAACTTGCTTATTTTACTGTTTTTTTTCCTATAAAGTATGGTAGAAGATAAAAGTTTATAATTCTATAACTTGCTACAAGGACACAAGTACATATAAGAATGTGTACTGGAGAAATAAGAGCTACAACTGTGAGTTAAATTAAAAACTGTATGTAAATGTTTTGAAGTGGAATTACTGAGAATGGTTTCAGAAATCAAAACTTTCATTGAGATTGTAACAATGAAATATTACAGTGTAACTGTAAGCAAGTTTCTCATTCTTTCAAACTTCAGCTACCTCACTTCTAAAATTGAAAAAGCCTAATGAACACTTTATTCTGCAGATTAAAGAGATGATACCCATGAAGAACTGAAAGCTAGAAGACATTAAATGCTAGCAAACTACCTCTTCGTAAAACAGTTATCCCTGGAAATTTAAATTTATTAACATTACAAAAGGTCTCTCTCTCTCTCTCTCTCTCTCTCTCTCTCTCTCTCTCTCTCTCTCTCTCTCTCATACACACACATACACACATGCACACACACACATATACTCGTGTGTGTGTGTGTGCGTGCGTGTGTGCGTGCGTGTGTGCGTGTGCATACACGTGTATGCTTACGATAATTTTCTTGCCCATCAGAAAAAAAACAAAAAAAAAACTGTGATCTAAAATTAATCAACTCCATATAATCACTCAGTATTTCCAGTTAGGTTCTCCTAAAGAAATAAATTTCATTGATAATTTACACAGATTCTGAACT